>NC_140939.1:35278434-35420934 GCF_014529385.1 Adiantum capillus-veneris
GGTTATAAGATTTTTATCCTCATTATGAGTAGTGACGAGGATGTGGGACCGTCCAACCGAAACACCTATCTCTCAACGAGGGTCTTATGTCCTTGTAATCAATGCAAGCATGCTGTGCGACGGACACGACGTGTTTCTTTGCAGCACGTTCGCGAATTTGGCGAGTTCGATCCATCTATTATAGATCGAGTTGTTGCCAATTATAACTCGTCGGACTCTAACGCTGGCCAACAAGCAGCAATCTTGCAACCCAATAGACGTGTTCACAGGCCAAGGTAAGTTTGCAATGTACGACTAGCTAGTGACTTTATTTCTAAACGTTTGAACGGCCACTCATAATCTTTGTTCGTTGTAGTATAAGTCATACACAGCAGCATGGTGTAAAGGTCGACATTTTAGGGTGGAACGAATCGACAAAAAGCGTTTTACTCAAGATTGTGGAATCATGGCAAAATTTGAACAGTCTAGTCGACGACGTTCCTCTGATGCAGATCCTGTGGTGGCGGAACTCACTTACTTCGGCATGCTGCAAGAGATTTTGAGGATCGATTACAGAGGATTTTTTGTCGACTTGTTCGACGTGCAATGGTTCAAGATAATCATGGAGGGTCGCAACGCTACTGTGCGTAGAGGAGAGTCTGGTTTTCTTGAGGTGGATTCTACTAAGAAATGGACTGACCTAAGAGACACTTTCGTACTACCCGAGCATTGTGAACAAGTAAGTATGTAAATAGTTACCATCCCCCTTTTACAAGTTATGTGCTTGAAAGCTCTCATGTAAGTTATGTGGCTCTGGCAGGTAATATTTCATCCTACAAAGTCTACATCAAACTGGTGGTACGTCATAGAGGTAGCCCCTCGTAGTGCAAGGACGTATGAAGGCTACCATGTGCCAATCACAACGGCATCAATGGAGGAGATCAGAGAAGATGCTCAATCAGAAGCCGCTGCGGTGGTGCCAGACAAGCATCAAGATGCTACTACTCTATATGGGGTGCATGCAGAGCAGCTACAAAATGAAACAGAGGATATGTGTTTAAACGGAGAGCTCCAGGACGATATAGGAAGTTATGCTGAGTTATGCAAGGATGAGAGAGAGATCTCTTAAAGCCACAAATATTGTATTTGAACAATTTTGCTCCGTGTTGTAAAAGCTCTGGCTCTCTAAGTACCTTCCATGGTGTATAACGCTCTTTTCTACTCGCGCTCACATCTTTTGATTGAAAATTCTGAGTTTTCGACTTGCCTCTTCTATCACTCAATTCATTGCGTCATTGTATTTATATGCGTCATTACGTCATTGTATTTAATGGTCTTTGCGTCATTGTCTACTCTATTCATTCAATATTAAGTTTAAATATTCGTGTGTTTAATGCAGTTATGGATGATGAGGAGTTTATTTCTTCTTTGTCACTGCAGCAGAGACAGTGGTACGTGGAGCGTCATCGCTCTGACGCATCATCGCGCGTTCCTACTCCATCCGCATCTCCCTCTCTTTCGGAGCATTCGGCGCGCTCCGAAGCTTCGGCGTCGATGAGACGAGCTTCACACTCGTCTAGACATCGGCGCTCTAGTGGTGGTGGTGGCGGTTGTTGTGGGGATTCCGCCACCGATGCCTCCACACCGCCTCGTGTTCGACGAGGCTCTTTACCCTCCCCTTCTTTGCCCGCCCCCACACCAGCCACAGCATCGCCATCTACGCCAGGTTTTGCACGGCTGACTGTTCCTAGCAGCTACACACCTCTACCTACTCCGCCAGGAGCCACCCCACTCGACACTCCTCGCTTCGGGGCCCAGACGCCAGTGGAGACACCTGACGTCCGTACCCCCATCGACACGCCGCTAGAGACCCCTGCCGGGACACCCAGGTTCACGCATCACCGGCTAGAGGGCTTGCCTTACTCCGTCGACTTCAGCGGCGGCATCATCATGGATGATGACGGCAAGAAGGTGATCTCGCGTATGCGTGGTCTTTGCTCTCAGCTGTTTAGACACTACATACTAAACAAATGGAGTGAAGTACCAAGTGATTTAAAAAACAGAGTCATCAGCATACTTCACGATGAGTTTCCCATTCCAACACGGGATCAGCGCTTCAATGAAGACCTGATGAAGATTCGAATGCGCGAATACTGCAAACACAAGCATTCCGAAGTGCAAAAAGCAATCAAGCATGGGTGGAACATGCCAGATTGGCTGGCCAAAGAAGATTGGAAGAATGCGAAGAAAGCAGCGCGCGAGAATCCCGACAAGTGGAAGCAACAAAAGGATGCAGCCAGAGCGCGATTAGAGCCAGGGAGCTCGCACCACTTGGGGAGCGGTGGATGGGCATCATTTGAGGCCGATTTTGTAAGTGTTTTCGCATTGCTCTTTATGTTGAATAGTTTAGGGTTTATGAGTTTTTTAATTCTAACATAATGAATTCTTTATATGTTTTGACAGTGGTCGATGACAGGACGTGATCCAACACCGTACGAGCGCGAGTGCGCAGGCAGGAAGGGCTTAAACGCCCTAATGGACATTCTCAGTTCTCGCGGCGGCATGGTTAGTATTAGGGTTTACTCTTTTCTATTTTTTGTATTGTTTTATAAATGTCGTTATATGTTTATACTTACTAAAAGCTGTCTTATTGTCTTTTCTTGCAGAATCCGACATATACGCCGCTTGGACGCGATGAGACGTCTGACTAGACGACGTCAATTTAGAGCATTAGTTTAGGGTTTCTCATAGCTTATGTATCATGAGACGGATTTTATACGTCTATTTGAACCATGTATATTATTACATTTGTCACCGCAGTTCATTTTGCCAATCAATTCTTTATGCCTATGATGTTGTACAATTGTCATTATTACATTTGTCAATCAATTCATTTTGCCTATGATGTGTACAATTGTCAATTTTACGCTTGTCAATTTTGCAAACAATGCGTCTTGTGGGTGACTATTTTGGGTCTATTATCTACCCTTGCACTTTTTTTAAAAAGTGAATCAAGTACAGTATGGTTGATGGGTGGCAGGGCATTCAATGCCCTGTCACCAAAAAAAAATTCTCTCGGGCGTCGCTATAACCGTCGCTATTTATGGCTGTGTAGCGTCGCTATGAGCGTCGCTATAGACTTCTGTGTAAACGTCGCTATGACCATCGCTATGAGCGTCGCTATGAGTGTCTCTATATAGCGACGCATATAGCGACGCCTATAGCGACGCATATAGCGACGCTCTCGTAGCGACGCTATTAGCGACGCCGGGGGTTATAAAAACCCAGTGTATTTCCGTCGCTAACAGCGTCACAAGAGCACACAACCTCTTGTAGTGCATTCCCCTGATTTAAATTGTAGTTCATGCTGTCGGTGAGTATGTGTATACGTCGGGACAAGAATGTCAGGGACGCTATTTTCAAACTAGGAGAGCTAGTAAGGTACACCACAAGACTCCATTCAACTACACCTTTGTTATGTACAAAATAATTTGAACTAGCACTTAGTGTATCCTTGTGTGTTTTCTTGCAGATTTGTGAGCTCCAAGGAAATCAAAATAGATGATATCCCTGCTGCTCAAACACTTGCAACAAAAGCCATGTGTGCCATTGAAGATGCATTTCCTTGATCGGTCCTTCTTAGTCAAATTCACCTCTTGGTTCACGTGGTGGAGGAGATTGCTATATGTGGAGTCGCACATGCACGATGGATGTTCTTCTTAGAGAGGGTTTTTAAGACTCTCAAAGATTTTGTGCGGCTACTGTCTCAATCAGAGGCATGTATGGCCAAAGGGTAGATCGTTCAAGAGGCATTTGTTTACATATCATAGTATTTGGCACAGGTTGATCCTTCAATGCCTTGCATGTGGTCAGACAAGGAAGATGCAAGGATGAATTTACACTTGCCAAGTGGAAAGGGGAAACTACTTAACATGGATATGAATCTATCCCGAGTGGTCAATAACTTTTGTATTTTTAATGCAAAGATTATGACCAAGTGGGTGGACTTGTGGACAGTGGCAAAGGCAAGGTATTTGCAAGAGAGAGAAGCATGGAAACAAGCACAAGGAGGAAGGAGGGCACCCCCAGTACCTAGACACCTTGCATGTTTCCTATATATATATCTGATTAGTGCAGAGTGGATTCATGAGATAATGACCGAGGCAAAAGCATGCGGAGAAGACATCACCAGCAAAGAATGAGAGTATGCACAAGGCTGCGTAGCAAAGGTAGAGTACTCATATACCTGAACCATATTGTAATTTTTATTTTGAAATTATCTTCAATATGTGTTTGATATAATTATTTTTCTATTTTGTAGTGCCTTTCCTTTAATTCTATGTCGTCACTTTCGTACGCGTCAAAGGGTCGTCACTTTCGTACGCGTCACATTGACGAGCGTAGAACCACCATGGATTGTGCCATCATGGGTAACTTTGACACAGACGGTGATGAAGCCAAGTACTGCGGAACTATTGAAAGGATACTAAAGGTTAAGTTTAGAACCTTTCATACCTTCATCTTCAAGTGCAAGTGGTTTGCAGATGTGTCTAAACGACATGATAATAGCCTCTACATGGTGGACTCTAGTGTGCATCATAGAGGGAGGTATGACAATTTAGTTTTACCGTGCAATTGTGAGCAGGTGAGTGACATGTACCTTTTTATTCTTATCCTCTTGTAGCATTAATTATACCAATGTTACTCACTTTGAGCTTCTCTTTTATAGGTCATATATATCCCAGCAATCCACCAACCAAAACTTTGGTTTGTAATTCTTGTAACACCTCGGGAGAGAACCATTTTTTCCACAAATGAAGTAGAGACCATCTTCAACCCTCTTCCACCTCCAACTTTGGATGAGGTGGAAATAGAGGAGAGGGAGGTCGATGAATCAAGTTCGGCGGCAGCAAGTCTTAGCGATGATGATTTTCATGATGATGAAGATGACGAGATGGAGGATGGCGAACTCGAAGATGATGAAGCCAATGCATCCACAAACGAAAATTCCGTTTCTCTCTTTATTGATTTAGGAGCCATGGGCTTAGAATTGGATAATGCCTCATGTAGAGATCTTTTGGAAGGCCAAAGAGAAGTTTAGTCTTGTCCCTAAATTCTCAAAGAGACCCTTCCAAAAATTATTGGTCATTTTAGGATCTCTATCCGACACTATGGACATTGGCAAGCCATGGTACTTGAAGATTTGTGATATGAAGAGGGTTTCCATTTGATGGGCTTTGATAGTCTTTTTGACAGGTATAAAATGAGCTTGTCTATTGAACCTGTCTACTATCATCCATATTTCCTTATTCCCATGGATAGACTTAGGCAATCCAAAGATAAAATCCATGGATATGCTCTCCCATGGTGAATTAGGGATTGGCAAGGGTTGAACAAATCCAGGTTGCTTTGCTCTATCAAACTTCGTCTTTTGGTATACCACACATTTAGAAACATACTCTTGTATGTTCGCTTTCATGGCAGGCCAATAGAAATATGTTTCAATCCCTTTTAGGGTAGATAGAATCCCTCTGTGCCCCGCATAAGGAGGAGCATGAGATTCATACATTACTTTCTCACGTAGTGAAATAGTATGCTTAGTCTATTTCCATAGAGAAGATAACCATCTTGTAAAGTAAATGGTTCCTCTTTCTACCCTAAAGCAAGGGCTGAAATCACATGTCTAAAATTGGGATCAATAACATACTCATCTATCATAGAAGATTGATAATTGTGATTTGCTATAGAAACTGCATTCACTCTCGGTTGTCTTGAGAGTGCATCAGCTACTTAATTATGCTTGCCAGCAATGTGAGTAATATGAAAATGAAATTGTGAAAGGAAATTTGCCCACCTCATTTGTTTGTCCGAGAGTTTGGTCTGATAGATAATTGTGATTTTCTATAGAAACTACATTCACTCTCGGTTGTCTTGAGAGTGCATCGGCTACTTAATTATGCTTGCCAGCAATGTGAGTAATATGAAAATGAAATTGTGAAAGGAAATTTGCCCACCTCATTTGTTTGTCCGAGAGTTTGGTCTGCGTCATGAAGTACTTAAGGCCGCTACAAATTATAGTGCTGATTGGACAACCAAGGATTTTCAATCCCAGGCTGAGCTCATGTTGCACCTGGCTGATCGTCACGTCCAAATGGTCAGGCGCTGCCAATCTGCAGTCGAGATTTGGAACTTCCTACATGATGCCTACCATCACGAGGATCTCATCACTCGTGTTACGCTCAAGAAACTTCTTCTTGCTGTGCTTGCTGAACAGCAGGATACCTCCAAGTTTCTTGATGAAATGCGCACATTCTTGGACAATGCCCTCCTTTCTGGCCTTCAATTCGATGACAGCCTTCAGGCCATGCTACTCCTTGCTGCATTGCCGTCATCTTGGCGCGCATTCATCACTAGTCAAGCTTCAGCAATAGGCCTCACTGTTGAAACCCTCATCTCTGACATCTTTCAAGGAGATGCCATGCGAGGCAGTTCGAGTGTACCCACCACACAATTTGTGCAGCTCGAGTGTACCCCACTTTTTCTCATGTGTATAGCCGTCATGCTGCTGGTGTGTTACTTTTTCTTGCCATCTATGTGGATGATATTTTGCTGCTCTCTAACTCTGAGTCTGCCCTTGAGATAGCCAAAGGAGAACTCCACTCTTCCTTCTCCATGACTGACATGGGCCCCCTTCATTACTACCTTGGGATTCAAGTAATGCAGGATCCTTCAAATGGCTTCATCCGGATCAGCCAAGAGTCTTACATCCATTCCCTCCTCAAGAAGTTGAACATGTCTGCATGCAAAGGAGTGGAGACCCCTCTCCCAACTTCACTCAAGCTGAAGCAATCTGAATTACCTTCCTCCTTAGCTGCTAATACCGAGTCTTTTTCATACTCAGACATCCTTGGCGGAGTGCGATACCTAGTAACTTGTACTAGGTCTAACATTTGTTTCACTGCAAATCTTTTATCACGCTACATGAAGGCTCCTGGGTTGATTCACATCCAACATATGAAGCGTCTCATGCGCTATCTGCAGCATACAAAGGATTACGACATCTCCTATTATGTTTTTCAGCCTCTGCCTACACCCTTCCTTGTGGGCTATTCTAATGCAGATTGGGGGGGGGGGGGGGTGATCTAGATACTCTTCAATCCACATCAGGGTATACTTTTCTTTTAACTAGTGGTGCAATCTCTTGGCAAAGTAAGAAACACGAAAGAGTTACTTTGTCAAGAGAAGCTCAATATGTAGCAATGACACTTGCCTTGAAAGAAGGCATCTGGCTCAAACACTTCCTGATGGAGACTACCCTCTTCCTCAATCAGCCTCTTGTACTTCATTGTGACAACATGTCCGCCATAATGCTTGCAAAGAATCTTAAACACTCAGAAAAGACAAAGCACATAGCGATGAAGCCACAGTTCATCAGGGAGCTCATTCAAGAAGGCAGCATCGAGCTCTCCCATGTTCGTACAGAACAACGCTCGGCAGATTTTCTAACCAGATTTTCTAATCGTGAAAGCTGTCAGCAGCTTGGCTTAAAACCACTGTAATGGGAAATTGGGAATTATAAACTTAGGGGGGTTTGTGGCGCAATAAGTTAATAAATTAAGCCGCCCTACTTTAGTTTCCCAAGAACCTCCCTGGACATTCAGTTTCTTCAGTTTCCCTTGTAACTGATGGGCAACCACCACTCTGATGTACGATTTAAACTGCCCTTGCCAAGCGTAATATGAATCTCATTCTTGCCTCTCTCTCTGTGTGTGCGTGCATGTTTCTCAACAATTGCCGATTCTCCTCGCTCGCTTGCGGCGAGCCCGCCATGCCTATATTGCAATATCCCTCGCCTATATTGCGAGCTAGAGAAGAAGACGCTGCTGCAAATGCTCCAGACAGGCCAGCCACGCACCCAACAGCTGCCCATCCTGCTGACTTCCACGCTGCAGACAGAGGTATCGTCGCACCAGTGAATGACGTCCTGCAACCCAATCGGCCGTTGCCAACACTACTGCAGAAAAGGTGGCTTGCACTCCTGCTGGAGAAGAAGACGCTGCTCATACTTCTGCTGCAGACGACGTTGCAACTCCTGCCGCAGATGTCGCCTACTGCAACATTGCAGCTCTATTTGCAGACAATGCTACTGCAACCCTTGTTGCAGCAGATGTGGCCGCGACCCCTGCAGAAGCCGACCCTACTGCAGCATCCGATGCTCCTACTGCCGTTGGTGCTACCACCCCTGCCGAATCTACCGCCCATGATGCATTCCCTGCAGCCAAACATCGTGCTGCTTTCAATCCAGTTGTGACTGACGCCAACCTTGCGTCCAAGACAGACGTCCACCTAGCTGCAGACGGAGTTGCAGGTGCTTCACCACCTGCTGTTGGTGCCGCCTCCAAGCTTGAGGCCCTCCACTCAATTGGCGCCAACAATTAGGAGAGTGATTTCCAGCTTGGCGAGCCCTTGTATCCTCAAACAGTGCAGCCCCTTGCTGCCTTCAACTCCCTGGTTTTAGCTAGCAAAGCTTGGCGGCCTCTTGAAGCCAGACATTCAACATGCAATGCCGCACCTCCGATTGTTGGCGCCACTACTAAGGCCCTTCTTGCCAACATGACTACTCCTCATGTGGTTCAATCCACCAAGGCATGGCATGTTTCAAGCGCTGCCCAGCCATGCACCTGTTCCCAATCTTCCTAATATGGGTGTAGCAACCAACTACATGCCTCAAGTTGCCTGAGCCATGCACATGCTGTTGAAGGTCGTCTGAGGCAGGTCAAATCTCAAGTTGTTGAAATTGATCATGAGGCACACTCCTCTGCAGCAATTACCTGCGAGAATACAGCCTCGCCATCTTTCCAAATATGCAATTCTTGCATCAAACAACCCTCGTCAGCAAATGGGTCCTGCAGGTAGCCCAAATATGAAGCAAGCTCACAAGTCCTGCCAAAAGCGCAGACCCGCTTTGGCGGTGACCCACCTCGCCAAGGCTAATGCATCAAGCGGCGTTAGCTACCCTTCCAAGGATTTGACAAAATCCACACTCTTGCCCCTGTTTGAAACTACCTTGAATACCTCTTCAAACCAAATTTTAAAATTGGATCTACTTGATGCTTACATGGCTGTAGCCCTTCCTCCTGAGCATCAGTTCCATCTTTTACCCATTGGCAGGCAGTTGTGCCTACCAGGATGTTGAGTAGGATGGATGATGTGGATTATTATTCCCACACGCCTCTATAAGACACATCCATACAGAGGCATGCATGTGCGTAGTGTATGCTTTGGTTTATACAATCATGCTCATGCAAACCTACACGAAATGAATTTATGACAAGGCTGGAAATTGAATCACCTTGGGTCAATGTTGCCTTCATTAGTAGTGATGTCTTCACCTCAGAACTTCGCCCTACACGAGCTTTAAAAGGCTTTATCTGGTCCGCAACATGTATGCCTTCAAGAGCTTGAATACCACATGTTCGCCCCCTCAAGTGAAACGAAAGCATACATGTTGCGGACCAGATAAAGCCTTTCAAAGCTCCTGTAGAGAGAACATATGAGCTGAAGAAATCACTACTAATGAAGGCAACCATCAACCCCGATTGATTCAATTTTCAGCCTTGTCATGAATTCATTTCATGTAGGTTTGCATGAGCATGATTGTACAAACCCAAAGCATACACTACGCACATGCATGCGTCTCTCTGTATGGATGATGTGTCTTACGGAGGCGTGTGGGAATAATAATCCACATCATCGATCCTACTTAGCATCCTAGTAGGCACAACGGTTCGTATCCCAAGATATCTCGCAGGCTCGTAGCTCCCTTATAACTATCATGCAACTGTATATAACAGATCTCTCGATACCTAATACAATCACCCCATTCTCGCCTACTTGCCCATGCCTCTACGTGTTCTCTCTCTCTCTCTCTCTCTCTCTCTCTCTCTCTCTCTCTCTCTCTCTCTCTCTCTCTCTCTCTCTCTCTCTCTCTCTTTCTCACTTCTTTCTCAGTGAGTCCTCCTCCTTCTCACAGGAATAAGGGAATCAACAACATTTCTCCGAGAATCTTCAACTAGTTTGATGATTGAGTCCACTAGTCCAGCATCCACTCCATCATCATCAGCCCAGTTGCATGCCACCACTACCTCCCAGAGACGGCGCTCACCCCGCCCCAAACAGCCAAGGGATGGACAAAGACCAACTTCACGATCCTGCTTATTACTAGTTGTTCTTTTGCTTTCTCATCCAAGCTGCTCGGGGTCGAGATTTGGATTTCCTCCCCATCTTCATAATCAACAGCACCAGCATGTTCAACTTCTACGTATTGCAAGAGCACATCTTCTTTGGAGCAGAGAGCATCTGCAATATGTAGCTCCACCATGGCCATTCCAACTGCTTTTCCTAAAAGCTCTCTCACTCTCTCTCTCTCTCTCTCTCTCTCTCTCTCTCTCTCTCTATTCCAAACTAACATGATAAGAAGACATCAATGAAAGAGCTCCCTTCAGTCCATCTTAACATAATAAGACATCAATGAAAGAGCTCCATTTAGTACGAAGTAACATGATATGACATCCGGAGCTTCCTTCAGTCCAAAGAAAAGTAGCTTCCAAAGGAAAGCTTTCTTGCCAGCTTCATTCAGTCCAAAGGATACTAAATAGCTTAGCTCCCTTCAATTTAAGGTGAGGAGGCTTTCTAGCCTAGGGTAGTTCTCTTCCGTCCAAGGAGAACTCTCTCTCTCTCTCTCTCTCTCTCTCTTTCTCTCTCTCTCTCTCTCTCTCTCTCTCTCTCTCTCTCTCACACACACACACACACACACACACACACACACACACACACACACACACACACACACACACACACACACACACACACACACACACACACACACACAACCTATGAGGCTCTCACCTCTCAACACTATATGGCACATGCATATTCAAATGGGATAAAGGGTGGAGGTGAAAATGTTGAGGTGCTTGCTTTGTGGGCCATGCGATCAGGGCGGCCTGAATTTACAAAAGTGCGCACTATAAATTTACCTACTGGCCCAAATTTACTAGCCAACCCGTATTTACATATGTGGCATTGAAATGCCTCATACTTCAGTGGATGCATGCGGGCGTGGTGGTTAGAGCACATGCACCGCATGGGGGAAGTCGTGACTTCGAGGCTCAAGGAGTAGACCCGAATTTACCTAATGGCCTAAATTTACGTACTTTCCCAAATTTACTAGCAAGCCCGAATTTACTTTTCTCTCCAAATTTACACGATCGCCTGAGTTTACAATAATGCATATCGGATGGCCCGAATGACCCCCACCGTCAATCCCTTTTGAAAAGGCTCGGGCCAAATAGAGTGGAGACTTTCACCCAACGGACCATTTCTCTCTCTCTCTCTCTCTCTCTCTCTCTCTCTCTCTCTCTCTCTCTCTCTCTCTCTCTTTGTGTGTGTGTGCGTGATGCAGAGTGTAGACTCTCCTCCACGACTCCGGCCAGCTTGGTCCTCGTACTAGATGGGCTCTAAAGAGTATAGGACCTAGGCTTTAAATAGCTATGCAATGAATAGACTTTTGTTTTTGAAGAGGTAGAACTGTATTAAGAGAAAAATTAAAAGAAAATTACAAAGAAAAGGGGGAGGGTTGGCCCCAAACTGGTCCACATTACAGGAATCTCTCATACGTAGCCTAGCAGCTGAATAGAATTTAGAGATACATGATGTCCACTATTTCCAATGAATAACACTTTGGAGAGTAGTGACAAATTGAGAATCAAGAGGGGCATGTCTTATACATTTTCATAGCTTATGGGCTGTGACACTCATGTCATGTTTGAGCAATTTGAAGGGGAAGGTAGAAGCTTGACCAAAGACCTTTGCATTCCATCCAACCATATATACCACAAGATACTTCCCCTCTATATATTCCATAAAGGTACATCGAGACCTCTACAAACTCCTAGCAAAGATCTTTGAAGTTGAGGGGATTCAAATTGACTTGAGCAGTCACTTGTTGTACATATGTAAGGACAATTTTATTTTTTTCACATTTAAAAAATAAATGTGTCCAGTCTTCTATACATTTTCCAGATCTGCAGCAAGTCTTGCCATTGCTGACTCCTGGTCTTACTACTTTTTCTCCACTCCATATGCTCTGGTGAATGAGAAGCCACAAGAGGATGTTATGCCTGTTGGTAGTTGATACGCTTAGATACATTTAAATCTATAAGTCCATTGTTTATTGCTCCAAGACAGTTTCCATTTCTTGTTAAGTTTCTTCTTGAGCTCCTCTTCTACTCCTCCCTGGTCTTTATATTGGTTGTAAATTTTTGAGGCTAAGAGTCCCAATTGACCAGCAAGGAAGTTTACCTTTAAGGCCATGTGTTTGGAGATTTTTTCCAATTTGGCCAAGCACCATGTGGCATCCCTATGAAAGATATTGTATTCTTCTTCCAAAACAATAGAGTCTTTTGGTTAACCTCCTAAGATTAGCTCCCTCCATCTTTTAAGTCCAGCTTTGAAACACATGTGAGCTCTCCTAGACATGCCTTCTTTGAGTAGATCTGCAAAATGACCAAACCAAAGAGAATCATCCCAAAAACATGAGATATTATCCAAGAATGTTTTCTTGGGGGTCCAACTAGCTTTGATTGAGCTCCATGCCTTCCACATATTGATCATCATCTTTGAGCCTATAGGAATAACTAAGATAGGTGAGATTAGAATATCTCTTAATTCTGAATTGGACCATGCCTTGTAGGATTGCAGCTTGAATTTTTTTTAATTTCTCAAGAGAAGTAGGGCCCAAAAGTCATGAGAGGTTGCAGCCCTCATGATCCATTTGCCTCCCATTTTGATGGCCAGAAGTTCCAAATTAAAGGCCCACTCCACCTTTGTCTTTAGGCAATCAACATATATCCCAAGAGACTTTGGGGATTCTTGTGTGGTTTTCATTACCTCCCCAAAGAAAATTCCTTGCCAAGGTTAAGGCCTGTTTGAGTTGGTACTTGGCTGGAGACCAACATGACAGAAAGTTTATTAGAGAGGGTAAAATATAGTGCTAAGTACAAAATATTTACCTTGAGGAGATGGAGGGCATGTATGTTTTCCACTTGATAACTTTTTGTCTAAATTTGTTCATCACCCACTCCCATCTCTGAGAGAAAGTGACCTTGAAGCCCATTGGGATGCCTAGCAATCTGAAGATTTTTCTGCAACAATTATTTGAGGTGTGGGACTTGAAGGCTTATATCTAGTTTTGGTATGATTGATTGCAGACCCACTGGCCAAGTAGAATATGTTAAGACATTCCCAAAACTTGTCATGTGATTGAATGTTATTAAACAGAATGACATTGGTACCATCTGCAAACTGCTGGAGTACAAGATCTTTAGCTACACCTGGTATTTGAATTCCCTGTAAACTGCCACAACTAATAGCATCTTGGATTAACCAACCCAAAGCATCTGAACATGTAGAATATAACACAGGGGCAATTGGACAACCTTGTCTGATAGGTCTTCTTAGAAGGAAAGGGTCAGTCAGATCCCCATTAACATATATTTTGACAAAGGCATTGCCAAACAAATGTGTACATACTTTATGAAAAATTTCCCGAATCCAATGTCATGCAAATATTGGAATATAAAATCCCATTCTATTCTATCATATGATTTATCAAAGTTTATTTTGAAGAAGAAAAATTCTTACGCACTTTCCTGTGCATAGTCCATAGCTTCCCACAAGGAAATTATTGCATCCAAAATAAATCTTCCCCTGATGAAGCCTTTCTGCTCTGGTAGTATAATCATATGCATTATTGGGCTAATCCTTTTAGCTACAGAGATAGAAAAAATCTTGTAAATAGAAGTCAGACAAGAAATGGGCCTATGTCCTCCTTCGCCCCCCTCTTATGTATTATTCTAAAGGCCTCTTTCCATATGACCAAGAGATATGGGGCCAAAAAATCCTTATTTTCATGAAAGAACTCATTAGGTCGAAACCATCCAATCCAGGAGATTTTCCTTTTTTTAAAGAAGATATAGTATCCTTGAGTTCCCCCTCAGATAAGGGCTAATCCAACACTTTAGAGCTATCTGGGCAGGAACACTTTGTTTCCTTATTCTTGCAATAGTTGCTCTAGCTTTTGTGTGATCATCTTCTCTCAGAGGAGGGCCCTCAAAGATATCAAAAAGTATTCTTTAATAGCTTTCATGTTTTCTTTATGGCTTCAATCCATAGCTAGAGCCATCTTTCTTTTTGAGGTAAGGGATGAATTCCTTAACCTTTTCCTTTTAAGGAGAAAAAACATTTTTTTATCTGGTCTATCTAGCTTTCTAGCTCAAAATTCCCTAGTTCATAGGATAGAGGTCTTAGTAAAAAGGAGATCCTCCTCCCTAAGTTTTGTTTTTAGTTCAATGAGGGCAGGGTCAGGAGGACTAGAAGGGTCAACAAAAGCCTCAATCTCATATTTTCTCTTATGTATCGTCATTCTTTTGTTTACTCAAATCTCTCTAGCCTTCCTCTTGTAGTCAGTCATTAATCTTTAAACATCTTTGATTGCAGCATCCCAAGCTTTGAAGGAGGAATCAATAGAATTGAAAGATTTAACAAATGTGTCCATGACCTTCTCTTTTATAACTTGAATGGCATCCCCACCTCTACCTGGATTGTGATTAGTAGACCTGGATTGTGATTAGTAGACCTGGATTGTGATTAGTAGTAAGACATTCGTAATTTGAGCCCAGTCTTTGCAAGTTAGAGCGAAGTGAGTTGCCTTCTGTTTTAATTTCCTGCAGGCATATAAAATAAGGTTTGACATTAGAATCAACCAACCAATTCTTTATGGCTTGTGCTCCGGAGGGGTCAGTCATCCCTTTACAGTTCAGTGTGATCTCTTTAGCAAGTGGACACTTCAAATTTTACTGGATTTAGAAGTTTTATCCATAGAGACTAAGATCCTTGCTGGATCCTTTAAAGGCTCCTTTTTTACTGAGAGGGTATAGATATAGGGAGTCTTTCCTCCTCTGGTTGAGTCATATAGATGTCCATTGAACTATCAAGGTCCTCTAGGAGTCGAGACTTGTTGTAGTTATCCTGAGCTTGCAGTTGTGCTTCAAAGAGTGCATCTTCTGAGGTATGTTATTGATTGAGCAGGGTGCTAGGAATATTTTCATCTTCCCCATCCGCGGAAGTAACAAAAGACAGTCCTCTCATTTTTTCCAATGGACTCAAAGGGGCTTTGTTGTCCTCAGCTAGCTGATTACCCCCTTCCGTACGTGTTGGAGACTAGGGTTTGAACCTTTGCTGACTCATTAGCTTATTGCTCCATGCAATGTTCTTCTTCTTGAAAAGCAGGGTCAGCTTTGTCATAATCATAAGGATCAAACACTTCCTCCAAAAGGGGACTGAAGCTATTTTTGTTTCTAGACTTTGTGGCCCTTCTGCCTTTGTTATTCTTGAAAGCATTCTTCTTTGCTACAGTTTAAAACTCTTCCTTTTTATTGTAAGGTCTCCACCTTCCTAGTAGCCACGAATAAACTCAAAGGTTAAGGATAAAGCATTGGTCTTACCATCAGGTAAAAACACTATCTCAAAAGCAATAAAGAATGGTATTTTTAGAATCTTAAGCACAACAAACCCCGGGCTAGGAATTTTCATAATTAAAATCACAAAAAAATGACCCCGCTAGTTCCACCAGAAGGTTCAATATAAATTAAATTGTTAAGAAAAATTGGATGGTTGCAATAATCATTTATGCACGGACTTTTACTAAGGGTTCCCAAATATTTTTCCATGATTTTTATAAAATTAGCAAAAAATAACAAAAAAATTTAGCAAGGTTGATTTCTTAAGTCAGGCAAGCTGTGAGAGGAGGTTGCAGGACCTGTCAGGGACATGATTAGTAGCAGATGGTGCCTTCTTGAGCTTGGGGGCTGCTTGAGCTGCAAGCAGCTATCTATTCCAGCCAGGGAATGTCCAGAAGGCCTAGAAAAGTATAAATAGGGCCCTAGGTCTCTCATTCTAACTCAGACTCGGAGTCTTGGTCATTTCTCTCTCACCTAGAGATAACTCTACTCAAAAATCACTAGAGAGCAAAAACTCTAGCTAATTATCCATAATAATTAGCCTAATACTTTTTTAATTAGCAAAATTATGCTAATTTATCTCTATTTTCTTAATTAGTTTAATTAATTAAGAAGATTAATTTTATTTACAATCTAAATTACTCTCTTTATTCTTAATATTTTGTTGATTACTTAGATTAAGATTAGAGATATTAATCTAATTAATTATTAAGCCATATTAGATTGAAATTAATCTTTTTGGTCTTAAATTAAGGATAATTATACTAATTAAAATTATATTAGTATAAGATAATTATCAAAGCTAGATTAGATTGTCAACAAGCTAGAAAAATTATCACTTATTTTGTTATTAGGTTCTGTAATCAATTAGGCAAAAATTAGTTATTTTATTAAAAAAAACTAATGAGAAACCTACTTAACTAGCTCAAATATTCTTACAATACTTATTAAAATTAGTAAATACTATTAGGAACATGGGGTAAATTACTCATTAATAGATAACTAATCTAAGTATTTAATTAACACTAGTTTTGTAATCGGACACTTAAATGTCCTGAGACACTAAAGTGTCCTATTTTTCTAGCAACTTGTCATAATTATTTGGTGAATTTAGAAAAAAAATTCATAGGTCACGTTCATATCTTAGGTCAACTACGAGGTGAAAAACATAGCCAAATTTTACTTTTGCCAAAATGACTACCAAAGTAAAATTATAACGATAAGTTTTAAGATGAAAAAATCATAGAAATTTAGTGCAGTTTTAATAAAATTTTCGTAAATTGAATATAACTTCTCATCAATATAAGATTTTGCATAGATTTTAAGGTATATGGATAAGAAAAAACTTATTATAGCAAAAAATTGAGCTTCATAACTTAGTTATGGAACTAGATTTTTGTTATAATCAAAAGACCAAAATCTTGAAAATGCTGACAAAGAGGAAAATTTTGGTCTTTCAAGGTCTCTTTCATTAACATGATGAGGTTATGGGACAAAACCTAAGGTGTATAATGTATCTATAGGTCAATACCCATCAGCTAAGTATTTTTCAAGGGTTCAAACTCATAGGAATCTTGTAATTTAAGCTTATTCAAAAAAAATTATAGTGCATAATTTCTTGCAAAAAAACATTGCTATGAAAAACTAATGAAAGTGTGTATATAAATCTCCCAATTGTGTCCATATAAAGTATTTGTATACAAATAAGTGAGATGAACAAAAAAATCCAAAAGTGGACTTTATTTTAAGTCTTATCTTTGATAAATAAAAAATCATAATTACAACATGCGCAGTTTTTTGGATACGCCATAAATCACCAATTGTGGCTTGCATAAACATTAAAAATTATCACCTTATGTAATGGATCCATAGATCCACTATATATGCATCATAAGACATTGTAAATTTACATGAACTAAATTTTTATTGTGATTGTTAATTGGATTTGTGAATGTTGCATATTTGACTCACATAACTTTCTATATTTAATTCTAGTCACAAAGGATTTTTTTCTCACATGACAATTGCAAAAATATCAAACACATTTATAAGTAGCTACCACGGATTATTGCATGCATCCTACTCATTTTTTTCTTAAGCTAGAGTATGAGTTTTAATGAAACATTGAATGCTGTTTTGCGTAGGTTCTTTTCATGAGTGTAGTTACTATTGAGGTTATGATAAAAAATGAGGGATTATAATTTCTATGAGTACCTTGAATAACATTTTATAAGTTTGCAAAATTATTTCTTGAGATGTGTTCTAGATTTAATGTACCATTTTATTTAAATTTGCCAAAAAAGGACACTAAAGTGTCCTTTTTGGTACTAAACTAGTGTTAAGCTAAAATTAGCTCTTTTTAGCTAAAACTTAAAGGGGGAAATCAATAAATCATGTTTGATAATTAGGTGTTATTTATCAAAGCGAGTTTACATAATCAAAAAGCCATGATAATTATCTTAAGCTCAAAAAATTAACATAGCTATTTATCTAAGCCAAATTAGACTAATTCTAGCTAAAACTTAAAGGGGGAGATTAGTAAATCATGATAGATAATTAGGTGCTATTTATCATTTACATGATAAAGAGGCCGTGATAATTATTTTAAATTTAAAAAATCAATATATCTATTTATCTAAGTCAAATTAGACTAATTCTAGCTAAAAAGTAAAGAGGAAAATTAATAAATCATGTTAGATGATTAGGTGCTATTTATCAAAGCTAGTTTATATAATAAAAAAATTATGATAATTATCTTAAGGTTAGAAAATTAATATAGTTATTTATCTAAGTAAAATTACACTAATTCTAGGTGAAAATTAAAGGGAGAGAAATCATGTTAGATAATTAGGTTCTATATATCAGAGCTAGTTTACATGATAAAAAAGCCATGATAATTATCTTAAGCTTAGGAAATTAAAATAGCTATTTATCTAAGACAAATTACACTAATTT
Source organism: Adiantum capillus-veneris (assembly GCF_014529385.1). Lineage (NCBI taxonomy): Eukaryota > Viridiplantae > Streptophyta > Polypodiopsida > Polypodiales > Pteridaceae > Adiantum > Adiantum capillus-veneris. Next base: position 35,296,950 of record NC_140939.1, read on the forward strand.
CTAGCTGAAAAAGAAAGGAAAAAATTATATAGTTAAGTTGGAAAATTAAAAGATAATTACCAGAGATCAAAATACTCATAATCTACTTGTGATAATTATACCATAGTTTATTAGTCAATTTAGGAAATTATAATTGACCAAAAGTCCTATTTTTAGCTAAAGATTAATTATAATAAATCCACTGTGCGGTCAAAAGTTTCTAAAAAAATTATAGTAAGTGTAAATCAGTGATATAAAGTTGAGGAAATGATATCTTTAAGATAAAATAAATTTTAAGCTCAAAATAAATAGATTTTAAGGTTAAAATTCGATGGAGAAATTAGGAAAAAGATATAGAAAATTAGGAGAGCTTAGAAAACCCCTAGGAAAGCTTTGGAGAAATTTATTATTTTTATATAGAAAATAATAAATTACTGGGTCAAGAATTTACCAATTAAGACTATAAATTTAACCTTGATTAGGTTAAGATTGAATACAAAGGTTAAGTCTAGCTTCCAAATAATTTACCTAATGATTAGACGTCTTTTTTTATAAGGATAAGAAGTTATGGCACCTAAAAGGACCCGAGCAAATCCTACATCTAATGATGAGGGTGGAGCTCCAAAAAGAACTAGAGCATCACACGACGACGAAGCCGGGCCTAGTACTAGACCAACTGATGAGAGTGTATAGGCCCAATGCTACAACAAATGCAAGATCAGTCCCAGGTGATTCTTTGCTATAATTAAGTTTAGTTAATTTAAGTTTTTCTTTAATTATTAACATTGCATACGTAAAGAGGGAGTAAGGAATTAGGAAAAGTAAAATTGGCCAAAACGGAAGACTTCTTCCAACAAACCCACGAGCACTTGTTTGTAAATTAGGAAGGAAATGTTTGGGATAAGGCTGGTTGACTTAGGAAAGAATGATTGGTCATCCTCAAGACAATTGTCTCAATACGCCTCTGATTTTTTGGAATATTTTCACTTCAAGTGATGAGTAATGATGACTGGTTAGCCAGTGATGAGTCTGTTTTCCACATGTACGTGAAGTTTGTACCTCCTACATGTTTATGTTTGTGGATACTACTTAGGATATGATTTTTATCCTAGGGGAACCTCCCACTTGTATGGGCATTTGGTACTGCCGTATGGGCGTCCCAAACTTTTGGGTGATGGGTTTCCACCCTGTTTACAAATAAGGAAGGGTATTGTTTGTTCACCCATGTATAGGTGTGCTTGAGACAAGTGGACACTACAAGAGGTCACTTAAATTCCAGTGCCACATTATCGGCGTCACTAGCGGGCGTCGATATATATGTGTGTATGCATGGAGGGAGATAAAGTTTTTTTTAAAAATTGATTTTCAAATTTTCGACGCCTGTTCCAGCACCTATTTCGACGTCAGCACATATGCACATTTTGATGCTTGCTCTGTTGGGGGTCCCATCATTGCAATAGTTCTAGTGACCAACAAAATTATCAATTCGAAGGGATGAGCTACCCGGATAGGGCATGGAAACACTCACACGATAAGTGAGCTAATCATGGCAACACAAATGGTTAACTCTAGGAGGTAAGCTTCTCAGCCTATGGAGGAGCGAAGCGCAATGAAGAGAAATCTCCATATCCACTTCTCTTCATCTCTAATCAACCCAATCACACACACTACGATTGCAAGATGCACACAATACTAATCATATCATGCAACACACTAATCGCAAGCACACACACATAGATCTATCGAGCACCACACTCCAATCAAACCTACATGCACACACAAGCAAAAGAGGGCAATCACACAAGATTAGAGAGGGATTAACCACTAATTAGTTAAGATCTAGTTAATCTAAGCATCATAGGCAATCATAAGAAGCAAGAGAGAGACATAGTGAGAGAGAATGAATCATTCTTAGTGTTAATCAAGTCTCATGAGCAAGGAGAAGCTCAAGGACTCCATAGCCACACACCTCAAGAGCTCACACCAAAGAGTGCTCTCAAAATGACTTGAGAACCCTAATTTCTTTTACACACTGCGTTATGTACCTAGGGTAAAAATATGCAATGTCCGGCCGCCCATGGCCTTTAGGACTCACCACTTACTGAATCTGCAACCAAGGCATAGTAAGTGACCTATTCTTTACAACTTGGAACTCCCATTGAGCCCGTAACACATTAAAATATTACAATGGATTGAAATAAATCGGGAATTTACAATACGTGACCATTTTGGGAAAACGTGAAAAATGTGTAACTCCAATCTTTACTGCTTCTTTGCATTCATCCTTGATGTGCATTCGTACGTCGTCTATCTTTAGCAGCTTCTGTTAGCTGACGTTGACTCAGTTAACATTCCCCCCTTCCTATTTTAGCGCCCTTCCTTGGGCACTGTTGAAAAATGTCCGTGGAGGTTGTGGAAGGTTTTTGATTGGTGGTTGATGATTCACTTTGCTGCAGCATATTCATTGGTCCGAATATGTTCAATGTGAGAGATGATGTTGCATTTTTCTGTTGTAATAGCATAATGATGAGCCTAATGTTTATTTATGAAAAGTATGTACAAGGGAAGTAGAATGATGAGTTTCTAAATTAGGTTCTAATACCTGGATGACCAAGGGGAAACAACACAGTGGAAAAAAAGTGCCTTTGCAATATGCGCATTATTGGAGTACTTATTTGCATGGGAAATATCAATAAAGTACTGAAGGGATTATTTGTTGATATATATGGAATTAAAAAGGCAGCAAATATGAGAGGGTAGCATGATGGAACATTGGTTTGCCTGTTGTAGTCCACTCAAGGTGCATAGGTGGAAGCAAAAAAGAGTGTCTAATGCATATGTACAATGATGGGACATCCTATTTATGCATACACAGAAATGCATGGAAAACAATATGCTATGCAAAAAAGATTCTGAGGGTTCTTTAAAAAGATGGTGTAGCTATAATAGCATATGACATTGCTTTGCAAGATGGCACTCCTTTAAGAATGGTTTTGTTAACGAGGATATGTGCTCTCATCTTACTGTGCACTGTGCGTGAGTGTTGGACTCTACGACACTCCACCAATTGTAAGTTAATAGACTTCGACTCTTATGATCATCTCATCTAGCATGAGCAACATGACTTTAGATATGCTCAACTCTTCCATCTTGAGCACGTAAGCCTAATAACTACGCCTCTTAGCACAGAGTTTAATATGACTTGAAGCTTCGGGACTCATGCCTTGCTCGTTTTATGGCTCAGCAGCCCGGCTTTGACTATGCCAAAGAGTGTTTTTTGCACCTTGGCGACTTGATTTTTTACAATCTTGAGCTTACTACAAATATTTCTTCACGTAAAAGTAAGCATGAATCCTTAAAAAGAGGATTAGTGAAGGACCAAGTTGGCATTGAATGTTTCTTTTGCCATACTTGTTTTATCATCTTTGAATTTTCATTTGCGTTGGTTGGGTCATGCTTCTTTTGACTAGGAGCATTGGAAGACTTAGGAATCCAAATCTCTTGATGACCTTTGTAACTCTATTGTTGACTTTGCTTTTTTCTAGGTCTTGTTGAGTTCTTGAGATCTTCCTGCATGTCTGGTGTAGTTGGAGTTGGCTTGCAATTGACTGGTAGCCAAACCTTTGTATATCCTTTGTAGAATCCTTGTCCAAGAGGAACATTCTTTGAGATCCATCTTTGTTTTGTATCCTCTTGAAAGTTGTGGTTGACTTTAGCATCTTTCATTGTGGTTATGTTGTATAGATGCTTCTTAGGTATCCTAGGATATTGTCCAAGTTGATACCTTGTGGGCCTTATTTTTTGGGAGGGTCCTGCCTTCACTTCATATGCTCTTACCTGCGGTTTTGGTACCCATAGCTGTCTGTTACCTCCATAGTACTCTTGTTTCTTTATGCTCCATTGTGATGCTATCGATCCCATGTGTTTTTATTTCTATGTTGATTGCCTGTCTTTAATCCAAACCGGATCATTGACTTTGACTAAACTGCTCGAAATAAACACTTGCTTGACTTTCCTTTGATTTCTTGAGTACTTTGGCTGAAATATCTTTGCTTTTCTGGGTGTCTCCTTAGAGGTTTCAATTGGGTCACCAATTGAATTGAAATTTTGAAAGCTTGACTTGCTTGAAGAAGCTGATCCATGAGGGTTCTTTGATGTAGAGGCATATGCTGTCACACTTTTTGTGCTAATCAGTGGAAGGTCCACTTTAGCTTTTCCTTTGTCTGCACGATTTTTCTTCAATCCTTGTGATTTTTGCAACTCTGAATCTGGATTTTTGGTTCTATTGAAGATCTTTGTCCAGCTTTTTCCATGGTCTCACCTTGACTAAATTGTGTCTCTATGGAGGGTATCTTGAGACTTTTTTGTTGCAATCTGATTTACAACAATTGATTCTGTTGGCAAAGAGTGATTGAGCTTTGGACTCCCTGCTGCTTCCTGGTTGTCTGCAACCCCGTTATTCTTAACTTCTGGCTTTGGTGGTATTCTTTTCTCAATAGCTATTGTGGTTGCCCTTTGTTCTGTGTGATCTGCACTTGCTATTGCCTGATTTTCTTTAAGCTCTTTTGAAGTTCTGTTCGATCGAGATAAATCATCTTCAATAAGCTTTGCTTTGATATAAGTCTCCATTTTAACTATGCTTGAGGACCTTGTGCTGTCGTCTACGGGTGACCAATCTTGGTCTTCATTCTTTGTTGCCTCTAAAGACTACATCTTCATTGAATTCTGTATCTCTAGGACCTTTTGGGCCATTGGCATTCCCATTATGATGTCTTCTGCATAACCTTTGCTGTGACCACATAAAATTGAACTATGATGATCCGTGAACTTACTTCAATGGTGGTGGAGATGATTCCCCAGCATTTTGCTTGTTTGTTTCTTGATATGCTCACAAATTCAGGAGCATCTTCCAACTGTGGTTGGCCACATCCTTTCCAAGTGTGAAAAGACATGAGGTTCTTGTCTAACTGAAAATCTAGCTTTACTTCTCTTGACAACTTTTCTTCGTTTTCACCAAATATGTTGCACTTTATCTTCTCGAGATTTGTATCCGAATTGACTACTTTTGCTATGGCAGTTTCCTTTGGTTGAACTTTATCTGCATTTTCTTTGCTTTGATCACCTGCTTCAATTGATGTTGACTCCATTGGATGCGATACTGCACCTTTTGTTTGCAATTGTTGAGCATTGTCCTCCTGCAATTGGGTAACCCTTGATCTTAATAGATCCACTGTACTTTCTGGAAGAATCTGTCTCTTTGGAGGAGATTTTGGTGGTGACCTTTGTGTAGCTTTCTGGACTTTAGCTCCCATTGACTTTGACTTTTGTGCCATTTGTTTTGGCACCCTAATTTATTTTACACACTGCCTTATGTACCTAGGGTAAAAATATACAATGTCCGGCCGCCCAAGACCTTTAGGGCTCACCACTTACTGAATCTGCAACCTACGCACAATAAGTGATCTTATTCTTTACAACTTGGAACTCCTATTGAGCCCGTAACACATTAAAATATTACAATGGCTTGAAATAAATCGAGAAGTTACAATAAGTGACCATTTTGAAAAAACGCGGAAAATGTGTAACTCCAATCTTTACTGCTTCTTTGCATTCATCCTTGATGTGTATTTGTACGTTTTCGATCTTTAGCAGCTTCTGTTAACTGAAGTTGACTCAGTTAACATGCTCCGATAGTTGTTTCGACGCCTAAGCCAATTTCTGTACCGACGGCACCTACAAAAAATGAAACCGCGGGCTTTCTTTGCGCATTTATCTTCTTCTTGCACGTTTTCTCAAGCTCTCTTCTTCCTCATCTCTCAAAGATCCGGTGCGAAACAAGCTGTCGAAAGTGCTAATCTTTCTTGTGGATTAGCCCATAACACTAAGGTGAGATTGCTTTTATGTTTACTTGTCGATTTAGGGTTTAGGGTTTAGCTTTGTGTTTGTGTGTGCATTTTTGCAGGTTCCAGGACTTTTACAACAACTTTCATTGTTCAAATAGAACGAATGTGAGTAATCGAACCTTTAAATGCATATTAAATTTATTTAAATTAATCTATATATTAATTTAAAAAAAATCATGCTTTAAACTTTGAATGCTTTAAAAGAAATTATGGTTTGTGATGTGAAATTTCATTTTAAATTATGAAGAAATTTTGTATTGGTTTATGAAAAAATCTTGTTTTGAAGAAATTTTGTTTTGTAATGTTATTTTTGAAATTATGCAATTGATGGGATTTATATTTTAGGTTAAGTTTAGGTTATAAGTTAAGTTAGATTAGGTTAGGTTAGGTTAGGTTAAGTTATCTTATACGTTATGTTAGATTAAGTTAAGCTCGTGAAATTAAGCTACATTAGGTTGTGTTATATTAGGTTAGGTTAAGTTAAGCTATGTTAAGTTAGGCTATCTTATACATTAGGTTAGGTTAAGTTAATCTACATTAGGTTAATCTATGTTAGGTTAGATTAGGTTAAGTTACATTAGGTTAGGTTAGGTTAAGCTACGTTCGACAATACGGCAAGCCATAGTGCTTACCCATAGTGCATATTAAAAACAACACAATGGCTATCTGCTCGTCATTACGGCAAGCCATAAAGCTTACCCACAATGCATATGAATTGTGAGAAATCTCTATGGCTTTCCATATTGTCAACGGCTAGCCATTGTGTTGTTTATATGTCCGCGAGCGGTTTTCAAGTCCTAAAATAGCTAAGCGGCTCTGAAAATAACACCATGGCGAGCCGTTTGGAAATACAGCAAGCCATAGATCTTGCCCACAATGCATATGTGTTGTGGGCAAGCTCTATGGCTTGACGTATTGCCAAATGGCTTGCCATTGTGTTTTCTATATGTCTGCAAGCGGTTTTCAAATCCTGAAATAGCTAAGCGGCCCTAAAAACAACACAATGGCAAGCCTTTTGGCAATACGGAAAGCCATATATCTTACTTACAATGCATATGCATTGTGGGCAAGATCTATTGCTTGCCGTAATGCCAAACGGCTCGCCATGGTGTTGTCTATATGTTTGCGAGTTTTCAAGCGCTAAAATTGCCTCGTGTCCCTAAAAACAACACAATGGTGATCCTTTTGGTAATACGGCAAGCCATAAAGCTTTCCCACAAGGCATATGCATTGAGGGCAAGCTCTATGGATTTCCATATTGCCAACAACTTGCCATTGTGTTGTTTTTATGTCCGCAAGCGGTTTTCAAGCCCTAAAATAGCTAAGCAGACCTAAAAACAACACAATGGCAAGTTGTTTGGCAATACAACAAGTCATAGAGTTTTCCCACAATGCATATGCATTGTGTGCAAGCTTGCACAACGGCAAGCCATAGATTTTTCCCACAATGTATATGCATTGTGTGCAAGCTCTATGGTTTGCCCTATTACCAAAAGGCTAGCCATTGTGTTGTCTATATATCCGCGAGCAGTTTTCAAGCTTTAAAATTGCCTCGCGGCCCTAAAAACAACACAATGGAGATCCGTTTGGCAATACTTATGGTATTGTCAACGGCTCTCCATTGTGTTGTCTATATGTGTGTGAGCGGTTTTCAGGCCATAAAATCGCTTCGCAACCCTAAAAACAACACGATGGTGAGCCGTTTGCCAAGTTGGCAAGCCATAGAGCTTGTTGACATCGCATATGCATTATGGGAAAGTTGTATGGCTTGCCGTTTTGCTAAATGCCTCACCATTGTGTTGTTTTTATGTTAGGTTAGGTTAGATAAGATTATAGGTTAGGTTAGAGCTAGCGACAAATTAATAGTAGAAAAATGCAAACGGACTTCGAAGATGACTCGTGTACTTCTAAAAACGCAAACAGACTTCAGCTAGGTTAGGTTATATGTTAGGTTTTGGTTATAAGCTAGGTTACATTAAGTTAGGTTAGGTTTAGGTTTTAGGTTAGGTTAAATTATATGTTAGGTTAGGTTAGAGCTAGCGTCAAATTAATAGTAGAAAAAACGTAATTGAACTTTGAAGATGACTCGTGTACTTCTAAAAACGCAAACTGACTTCGATTATGTTAGATTATAGGTTAGTGTTAACCCTCACGGCACACGGACACCCTATGATCTATAAACGTTGTAATATTTAGAGTCAGGTACCGGGCTTGTCGGACCAATAGGGAAAGGTAGAGTGAGCGCCGATGAGAGGCGCACTTTAACTTGGACATTCAAGGGGTTAGTTGGCTAAGCATGGGCGCCCAAGTGTGAATGGGGTGAGCTCCTATAAAAGCCAACTAAACCTAATTTTTACTCATTCTCTCATTTGTGCAATAGAAGAGTGCTCTTGCTCCATCTCTATCTTCTTCTTCTTCACCTCCTTGTGTGTGTGTGTGTGAGAGAGAGAGAGAGAGAGAGGGAGAGTGTGTGTGCAATCGAGCATTACGAATGCACGACGGCGGCGAAGCGGTTGAGCGCGGCACGACTGCAGCTTCTTCTTCATCGCGGCGAGGAATCCACCACGAAGGCGAGCGTAGAGCGGTGAGTGACACACCCTTTGTTTTCTTGAGCTTGCTAGTTTAGGCTTGTTGTGTGCTTGGAGCCGTTTGTGGCTCGCACACGGTGTATTGGCAAGTCCCTTGCTTCGACAGTGCGGCAAGGAGCGCACATTTTTGGCGCCGTTGCCGGGGATTTGCCCTACACTAAGCTCGGTTAGCACTTTACGCTTCCTTGTGGTGCAATTTCTATCGTAGGAAAGGCAGGGAAGGAGTGTGTGGAGATTTCTGTTTTTTGCGTTTTCTGCATTTGCTGTCAATTTTCAATTTCTGCAATTTCTGCATATCTGCGTTTTTTCAATTTCCGCGTTTTCTGAAATTTCTGCATATCTGCGTTTTCAATTTTTGCAATTTTTTTCTGCACCAAATTTTTTTTAAAAAAATAAGTTTGAAAAAAAAATATATTAAAAAAAACGTGACTCTTAAAATGGACGGGTTGGTTTGTATAAAAGATAGATCGGGATCATTTTCCCAGGCCCAGGCCCAGGCCCAGGCCTCAGTCCTCAGTCTTATGATATATACTAGACTCACTCTTATATATATACCCTACTCCCTCAAGAGAGAATGAGAGCATGTGGGACAAGTCCTCCACTCTCCTCCTTTCTCTTCCCACTTGCACCCTTAGACTTTCTAGTTTGGGCCTAGTTCCCTACTGGAAATTGACAGTTTTAGGAATTCCGAGGGCATAGAGTGACCAAACGGAGGACTGTAAAGCACGGCACGACCCTCTGACCGATACGCTCGTTTCGAGCTATCATACGGCCCATTCCACGACACGCTCTAAAAAATCTAGCAAAAAAACAAACAAAAAACACGCTAAAAACTAGTCACAAGGCCTCCTAGAGCAGCTTTATGACACCTTAGGGTATCAAAAGCACATGCACTTACGCTCTGGGCGGGTGCTAGAACACGAGCATATTGAGGGTGCCTCTGTTCATACGGACACCCATTACCCATCCACGATAAGCTCTAGACCCTCAGCGGGGACACAAGGTAGCACCACCCAAGACCCTAAAATAGCCGCTAGTGATTCCTCCTCCGACTCAGAAATCATGGAAGCATACCCTACCCAAAACACTGAGAGAGAAGGCCATGCACATCCCGAAGCTCCACAGCCTAGTACTAGTATGTTTAGCCGTTTCATGGAAACATTAGGTAGAGCTACTCGCTCGGAACCTGATGCAAATGAAGCACACGAAGGGGGTGGGGAAGTGGACTCTCCTTTCACATCGCACGTGGACCCCACACCCCCAAAGAGTGTCCATGTGGATATCCTACCAACTTCTTACCAAGAAGGCCCTGTTGAGCTGCCTCCTTCAGAAGTTCCCTCTAGAGTACCGTTGGTGACAAGTAAAACCACGGGGAGCAACATTGCTTCTACCTCACAAGAAACCATTAACACGTCGACTCTAGAAGGATTGTTCATTAATGATCATTGGACATACGACCTCCACACTGAGGTGTTGACGGATCTACACTCTGGCCACGCCTACCATGTAGGATGGATAGAGATTGTACAATCCACCTCTAGTGCCACGAGCATCGAAGATCAACAGAAAATGATCTGTAATGTTATCCATGGCATTATTCAATCAGAAAGGCAAAACCGAGGGGTAAATATACTCTCAACTGGCCCCATGAGATTTTTGGATACGAGCAAGGCTCAACAGCCTACTCTATCACAAATGGAGACTCCTCTAATGAGCCCCATGGACCCATCTTACGTCATTTCACCTGGGGTCTCTATGCAATCTGAGCCTCCGAGCAAAAACTTTAGCTTCCCTAACTTGGCTCAACCCTCTATCAAGGAAAACACAGTGCTCACTCCAAGGATAAGCCTGACAGAGAATGTACCGATGACATCTACGGTTAGCGCAGTGCCACTACCTAGTGTCTTTGTACCTAATATGGGGCCTCGACCATATGTGCCTCTAGCCCCTTATGCACACATGGCCCCCACACCTCCAATTGTACCACTTGCTTATGCTCCTCGAGTGCCGCTCCCTAGCTCTTATCCGAGTGGACCTATGCCCGGTTATGTTCCATATCCTGCATCATCCACACATATGCCAAGACCGGTACCCGTTCCTCTCCCACATATGATTCCAAGAGTACCTCCACCGGCCCTGCCTCCTCACATAGGTGACTTGGCAGCGTTTGCTCAAACCATAGGTCGATCTATCGCGGAAAATATGCGTCATGATAGAGAGCCTAGAAGTAAGGCAGTACAAATTGCCAAACTCACGCAAAAATTCAATGGGGACGAAGATGCTAGGAAACACATTGAAGTGTTTGAACAAGTATGTGATTCCTTAGTGGAACGCAACGAACTACATAAGTGCAATGCCTTAAGCTTGACATTAAGTGGGAAGGCTGGAGATTGGTATAGGACCCTAAGGGTGGACGAGAAAACAATCTACCTTACCCTTCGAAGGTTGTTTCTAAAGGAGTACATACGAGAAGGTGTGCTTTGGGGTGTAGCATCTTAGCTACAGAAGGCCGAACGTAAGGAAGGAGAGTCAGTAAGGGACTTCATTAGTCGTCTAAAGCACTTAAACTCTCGTTGCCCTGTAAATGAGCGCTTCAACAATAACCAACTGCTTGATCGATTCATTTGAGGGTTGAGGAATGAAGGAATCTATAATGGACTAGTGATTAGAGGTATCACAACCTGGGAAGATGTCACTGCCAATGCAATCCAATTAGAGGACAACTTGATGATAGCAGGCATGAGGGTGTCTACTGACACGAGATCCACTAGCTCACAAGCCATTGAGTATGAACCCATGACTGCAAAGCCCATTGCCAATGAGCCAAAGGTATTTGAGACATTCTTGACAGACCTCACCAAGGCAATCCAAGAGTCTCTTAAGGATAATCGACCCCCTCAAAATAGTCACATGTATCCAAGAAGGGAGCAACAATGGTGTTCCATTTGCTTAGGTCCACATAGCACTAGTGAGTGCCCTACGTTTAGAGTAAAATTTAATGGAACTTGCAACGCATGTGGTAGGTATGGTCACCAAGCTAAGGATTGTTTAATGATCAAACGTATGATGGAAATAGACCACCTGTAGCCTGGACGGATGCGCCTCGAGCTCCTGTATTGATGCCTGCTCCACCTGTTGAGCAACTACCGCAACACATGGTCCCTAGATCTCAAAATGTTGTACAAGCTACACCGCTACCACCTCCTGTGCTAGGACCGCAGCCCCCGCATCCAAGAGTCGCCCCTATGAACCAAGTGGGTTGCGAGCCATCAAATGCTTATCCAGATGGCTGTGAGGAGGAAATAGACACTAGTATTGCCTACGGACTTGATACATTGGAAGAGTGTCCTATATACTACATGGAAGATTGTTGGGGCAAGTCAAGCCGGTTTATCAAGCTGCTGCTCTCGCATCCAGAGGTCAAAATATCAACACCCAGGCTAGGAGGCCACCTCTTCAATGCTACGAGTGTGGTGGACCACATCGAACAGCGGAGTGCCCTATTAGGCTGCAAAAGAATGCTGCACAGATGCAAATGAATCAAGGGAGCACATCTGCAATGCCAATACTCACATGTAATCGTTGTGGCATAGATCACTTGATTGCCCAATGCCCCTATAACCCAAATGCGCCTAAAATCACACCCCTGAATTTGGTCGAAATTGCTAGTGTGACATCGCCAATACCACCCGTCGCACCCGCTTATGCGATTACACGGTCCATGCTTCAAGGGCCAGGCCATATCCTCGAAGAGAGAGATACCATTTCAGTTATCCAAGCAAAGAAAAAGAAGACACGAAGGAAGAAGTCGCAGAATACAGAAAATTCAAAGCCAAGTTCCAAAACAAACATAGGAACAGGAGATGACCCCGTGTATATGAATGACCTCGAGGATGATTCAGATTCAGTCGAGACAATGGAGACTAGAACCAATACCACAAAGGGAAAGACCGACAAAGAAAACCGTAACATGGAACCAAATGAAAACCGAATAAGAGAAAACCATAAAGAGCCTCTGAAAACACCACAAGTGTTTCCAAATCCAATCCAAGACCCCCAAGATAAACCGCAGGGGCAAAAAGGGAAGAATCGTAAAAAGAAGATTGGGACGTACCCAAACCCAGTAGACAAGATTGAGCAGGTGAAACATCTAAGAGGTTTAGTGGAGGAGACTCAAAGGAAACTAGAACCAGAACCCATGCAGGTCAAAATTCATGACACAGTGTTTCCCACGCAAGTTCATCCACCCCACATGAACCATAGACCGTTAGCCATATCTAGTATCATCTAAGAAGGGAGTGAGGACGGGACATCAGAAAGTGAGCATACACCCTTCTTGTTGGAAATGATGTTTAACGAAGGAATACCTGATCCCATTGAGGAATATGAGATTCCATCCTCACCAGTTCCTAGTCAAGGACCTACACCCTGCAAAACGCCAATGAATGTTGCCAAACTAGTGGACTTCATGTCTTCTGAGGTCCGAACCACGATCATAGCAAAGCTGTATGGAGATCCTGAGTTATTCCTTGCACTTCGAGCATTCCTTAACGGAGAGCTACGAACGGGATTACCGCAGTTTGCGCAACCAAATAGGCCTGACTCGATTATGATTGATGAGGAAAATCATGTGCAATCACTTGACTTAGATGGACACGAGTCTGTGATCGAGGTACCCATTAACGAATTAGGGCAGTATTTTGAAGGCGACGAATCTAATGCGACCCTACCCATCACTACCAAGGGATTAACTATAAAGGGAATTCTTGATGGTGGTGCGGGAGTTAGCATCGTTACAAAAGATTGTTGGGAATCCATGGGAAAACCCCGCCTCAGTGTTACTAACATTGTGGTAAAGATGGCAAATGGTACCATAGCCAAACCTATGGGGATGCTCAAGGATCTTAAGATCAAAGTTCTAGGACACAAGGTACGACATACGTTCATTGTAATGGATTTCTTAAACACCTTATGTCATATGAAATGATTTTAGGACGACCATTCATGAGGGAAGCACAAATGGTTCATGATTGGTCTAAAAATCATGTCTATTTGCAATTCCAAGACTCTGTCCTTAGAGTGGATTTGGTGACTGGTAAGGTACACCCCTTAGGGAGTAAAACCATTATTGATCATCGCTCTGACACCACAGTTCACTCGGCCCCACTACAATATTGTTACACTTGTAAGAAGGATACAGACATTGGCCAAGATTCTCCTTATATGGATATCCTACCTGGGATGACTGAGTCGGACAATGTGGATTGGGTCCACCTAGCATCAACCATAGACACTTGGGGAAATAGGGGGATGACCTGGGTAACACCTGAGGGGGATGAAATGCCTGTACCCTTAAATATGCTACAAGCAATGCATATCGCTTCCGACAAGACTCATCCTAAGGTAACGAAGAAAACATACAAGTGGGTCCCTAAAGCTTCTTTAGTGACCATAGCTAGTGCTAAAAAACAGAAGCCTTGTAAGAAACGTACCACTCGCTCCAAGAAAAGTAAGAAAATGTTGCGATGGATCCCTAAACGACTATTGGAAGCCCAAGGCTACTATCAAGGAAATGATCAAATGTGGGTGCCAAAACGTAGATTGTGCTCTTACCTATCACCTGACCCAAGTGAGCCCAATCCCGTAGCTCCAAAACGAATCAATAATCGTGGAAAGAAAAAAATCACAGAATGCTACACACCCGCTCCCGAGCTAGTTTGGGTACCAAAGAAAGAACGATTTGTTCCACCTAGCTCAGGAAGGGGGGAGTCCCATGAAGATTCTAGCTCCTCATGTAATACATCCATAGAGGTAAAAGCTTCTACACAGCCTCCATCTATAGTAGTGGACCTCCATGAAGCTACAAAAGAATCCACACCTCCCAGTGTTCAAGAATCACCTAATGAACCACTTCAAGTTCGATCCTGGGAGAGTACCTTACCACCGTTGCAACTTGACGAGGCACCTAGGGTAATAGAAAACTACTGGCAAAAATCCTCACCTATTACCAACTGGAACAATTGGTTTCAAAGGGTGACAAGCTCATTTCAAACGGTATGATCTACCCAAGGAAGGGGGGAGTGTTTGCTGACATCCATTATTCACTTGTTTCCCTCTCAACCTTTTTCCCTGACCTCTCAATCACCAATCTTAGGGAATGTACATATAAAGCTTTATACTCAAAAAAAGAAAAGAAAAAGAGCAAGAGCAATTATCAAACGAGTATGCACATTAAAGTCAAAACATTGACTCAGACCTACACATGTCACATCTGGTACAGTGAAACAGAAACCTATGCCATAAAACACCTTTGATCCTCATCACTTGAGTGATGGAGGGTAAGGTAAGATTAGTACGATAGGAGTGTTTCTGTTTTAGAGTTGAGAGATTAGCGAAGTTATCTTTTCCCACTGATGTGCCTCCTGGAGGTATTCCTTTTGTTTCCTAGTGTGTACAGGAGCGTGTTGCTATTGATAGGATTTGGACCTTCATGGAACCTTCAAATCAAGCACGACCATCAACACAAACAGGTGTTTCTTGTCCATTAGCATTGCCGTTATCTTTTTGCATCTATGATTGTCTGCTTTGATTGTGATTGGTAGCATAATATTCAGCGCATTTTCTTAGTATCAAACATTTAATTCAATGTAATGTTTTGTCATAATCACTTGTTTAGGGGTAAAAATCAAGCAGTCCGACTAAGCTAGTTTGACCAAGCTAGGTATTAGAAATCTTCTCTTAATACCATGGGGAATGCCTTCCTAATAAGCAATGGTTACTTAGGTTCTTAATCCGATTTAGGCAGCATTGTGTGAAATGTACTAGGGCTTTCTAGTGGGCTTGACCCTATTGACCTTTAGCTTAAGTATTATAAAGGGAGTTTACTAATGTGATGAGCCTGGGGAGGGTAACAGTGTTATATGACCCCCCAAAGTTACAAAATTTAAATGATGAAAATGAACAAGCAAAAAATCAAAGTGCTACAATGTAAAATTTTAAGCTGGAAGAGAAATCTCAGCTTAATTTGGTACTTCACTCACATGTATCGCCTATGGTACTAGAGCCCTAGAGGTTCCCAGTGTGGGCGCTTTTCCTTGAAAAGCAAAAAATCCAAGGCATACAAAATAAGCACACACATCATAATTGAATCACTGTGAAAAGACTTTGGGGGGTCAACGAAAAAGTAATCAGTCAGGCGATGATTTCATGAGAAATTCCTTTTATGGTAGCTTAACTACAAGGTTTTCTAGATATAGCCTCTAGTCAGCCCTCGAACATCAATACTTGGCTCTCGCGATTAAACAACTTAATTGACCACAGAAAATTAAGAAGCTTACCCATGGTATTAATATTCGATCTCTAGTGCTTTTCGACCGTCAAATTAGCGACCCCAGACTTGTTTAATTTTCTACCTTTACATCTGTTTATGCATTTGATTACATTGCAATTTAATGTTCATTGCTAACAAATTGTTTGAAATTCTTTGACCAATCAATGTGTCTACCTAAAACTGCATATGCTTTTTAAGAGAATGCAATTACTGTGCCAATGTTGTTTGATTTTGCAGTGACTGAAGAAGGCTAAGGACATTCATCTCAAATGCTCTTCCACCTCGACGAACCAGCTTCAACTCAATAGCTTCCGAGGACGGAATCTACATCAGGAAGGGGGGCATGTTAACCCTCACGGCACACGGACACCCTATGATCTATAAACGTTGTAATATTTAGAGTCAGGTACCGGGCTTGTCAGACCAATAGGGAAAGGTAGAGTGAGCGCCGATGAGAGGCGCACTTTAACTTTGACATTCAAGGGGTTAGTTGGCTAAGCATGGGCGCCCAAGTGTGAATGGGGTGAGCTCCTATAAAAGCCAACTAAACCTAATTTTTACTCATTCTCTCATTTGTGCAATAGAAGAGTGCTCTTGCTCCATCTCCATCTTCTTCTTCTTCACCTCCTTGTGTGTGTGTGTGTGTGTGAGAGAGAGAGAGAGAGGGAGAGTGTGTGTGCAATCGAGCATTACGAAGGCACGACGGCGGCGAAGCCGTTGAGCACGGCACGACTGCAGCTTCTTCTTCATCGCGGCGAGGAATCCACCACGAAGGCGAGCGTAGAGCGGTGAGTGACACACCCTTTGTTTTCTTGAGCTTGCTAGTTTAGGCTTGTTGTGTGCTTGGAGCCGTTTGTGGCTCACACACGGTGTATTGGCAAGTCCCTTGCTTCGACAATGCGGTAAGGAGCGCACAGTTAGGTTTAGGTTATAAGTTAGGTTACATTAAGTTAGGTTAGGTTTATGTTATAAGTTAGGTTAGATTATAGGTTAGGTTAGAGCTAGCATCAAATTAATAGGAGAAAAAACGCACACAGACTTCACGAACCTTAATATATATTCATTGACTAATAAAGATAAAATTGTTATCCTTAATCTCCATGCACCTCTAGACCGAGGTGTACGGGGATCGGGCCTGGCTAGAGAATGGGAGGTTGTTAGAGCTAGCAGTAAATAGTTGAAAAAATGCAATCGGACTTCAAAAGTGCACACAGTCTGTTTCAATTTTCTGGCCTTAGTATCACAAATATGGAGCTTTGTGGTCGCATGGGAAACACTTCAGAGTGCAACGGATCTACGAATAAAGGGTCACTTTTGACAGTGTTTTTAGGGCAAGCTTTGTCCAAGAAACTAGAAGTAGTGCCAGGGATGAGAATACAGAGACCATCCAGCTTGAATACTTTGGTTACATCCAAGACATCTTGAAGATTAGCTTTAGAAAGTTTGATGTGTTTATCTTTGATGTCAAGTGGTTCATGTTGAGCTTATATGTGAAGCTACTCAATATATGGCTTCTGTATATATGGCACCTAGGTCCCCTCTATATATACATCATCTCATGTGTGTATTCTACACACTTTGGGGTTCTATTTCTGTGCTCTCTCTTTCTCTCTCAACAGGGTATCAGAGCAGTACGTTTTTGTTTTTGATTTCTCTGCTAATTGAAAATGATTTGCAGAAACTACTCATGAGAGAGACCAGAATCGATGTGGTCTACAACTTTGCAGAAGAAAGTTTTTTCAAATTCTTCACCGATTCTGAATTATCGTTCGCGGACTGCGTATATGACTGAAAAGCATGTTCCGCTTTTTGTTTTTGATTTCTCTGCTTATTGAAAACGATTTTGCAGAAACTACTCGCGAAAGAGACTGGAATCGATGTGGTCTACAACTTTGCAGAAGGAAGTTTTCTCAAATTCTTCACCGATTTTGAGTTATTGTTCGCGGACTGCGTATATGCCTGAAAAGCATGTTCCGCTTTTTGTTTTTGATTTCTCTGCTAATTGAAAAAGATTTTGCAGATACTACACCGATTTCTGGAAAAAGACCGGAATCGATGTGGTCTACAACTTTGCAGAAGAAAGTTTTTGCAAATTCTTCACCGATTTTGAGTTATCGTTCGGGGACTGCGTACATGCCTGAAAAGCATGTTCCGCTTTTTGTTTTTGATTTTTCTGCTGATTGAAAACGATTTTAGAGAAACTGCCCTTTCCGGGCAATCGGAATCGATGTAGTCTACAACTTTGCAGAAGAAAGTTTTTTCAAATTCTACATCGATTTTGAGTTATCGTCCGTGGACTGTGTACATACCCGAAAAGCAACTTCTGCTTTCTGTTTTTTATTTCTCTGCTAATTGAAAACGATTGTGCAAAAACTACCCGCTGGAGAGATTTGAATCGATGTGGTCTACAACTTTGCAGAAGAAAGTTTTTTCAAATTCTTCACCAATTTTGAGTTATCGTTCGCGGACTGCGTACATGCCTGAAAAGCATGTTCTGCTTTTTGTTTTTGATTTTTCTGCTAATTGAAAATGATATTGCAGAAACTACCCGAGAGAGAGACCGGAATCAATATGGTCTACAACTTTGCAGAAGGAAATTTTTTCAAATTCTACACCGATTTTGAGTTATCGTTCGCGGATTGCGTACATACCCGAAAAGCAACTTCCGCTTTATGTTTTTGAGTTTTCTCCTGATTGAAAATGATTTTGCAAAAACTGCCCGCTTAAGGGACCGGAATCAATGTGATCTACAACTTTGCAGAAGAAAGTTTTTTCAAATTGTACACCGATTTTGAGTTATTATTCGTGGAGTGCATACATACGTGAAAAGCAAGTTTCGTTTTATGTTTTGATTTTTCTGCTAATTGAAAACGATTTGCAGAAACTACCCGCGTGAGGGATCGGAATCGATGTGGTCTACAACTTTGCAGAAGAAACTAGCCGCTGCAGGCATCGGAATCCATGAGAAACTATTTGCTTGAGCCATCGGAATTGATGTGGTCTATAACTTTGCAGAAGAAAGTTTCTCTAAATTCTGCACCGATTTTGGGTTATCGTTCGCGGACTGTGAATATGTTTGAAAAGAAAAATTTTACTTTTTGCTTTTGATTTTTCTCATAATTGAAAACTTCTCAATTATATTTTTTCTTCATCAATCATATATTTGTTACTGACGTAACTTTGCTGCAGAAGCCAGTTACATATCGTTCTGATTCAGTCGAGCAGTTGATGATCGTCCAAATTCTATTGAGCTACTGTTGGTACATGATCTTTTGTTATATTATATACTCGTTCATTGATTCTCATATAATTATTCTTTTAGAGATATAGTTTCGTCGTTTTATTGATAATTTCTCGTTGATACCATAGTGGTTTTGATGGTACCATGATGATGTTTTGTTAGTACTTTGGTCATGGTGATTTTTGTTGATACCATGATGATATTTCATTGATACCATGGTTATTCTCGGTGATGCCATGATGATGTTTCATTGATACCATGGTTATTCTTGGTGATTCCATGATGATATTTCGTTAATTCCATGGTGATTTTTGTTGATACCATGATGCTATTTTGTTGATACCATGGTTATTCTCGACGATACCATGATGTTGTTTCGTTGATACCATGGTTATTTTCGGTGATACCATGATGTTGTTTCGTTGATACCATGGTTATTCTCGGTGATGCCATGATGTTGTTTCGTTGATACAATGATTATTTTCGGTGATATCATGATGCTTTTTGTTGATACCATGATGATTTATTCATTTTTATTGATACAATGATGATGTTTTGTTAATACTTTGATGATATTCATTGATCACTACGTTGATAAATGTTGTTTTATGTAGTATATAAACATATCATTTGCATCACGTAATCATGCATCTTATACTTTTACGTTCATACTCTGTGTACCATATGTTTTCGTGCGTATATATGTCGTCAAAAGAGTGGCATCGCGAACCATCTCTTATGGCATTGTGAACGTAAATTATTTCACTAACGATGCTAATAATTTTCATGACTATGTTTTTTTTTTTGAGTCTATGATCTATGTAGGATTCATCAAAGAATTGATTTTATGAAGACAAACTTGGTGACAATAAAAGATTTATGAAGATATGTTTGGTGATGTCATATTGATGACAACATGAAGATATGTTTGGTGATACGATAGTGATGACAAGCTACATAGCAGATTCATGGAGACACTTCTGATTACGAGCTAATCGATAGCCTTTACACCTCTTTATTGAACCTTTGTATTCATTATTGTATTTGATAGGATAGGCGTAATGTAACTCCTCATAAAACATTCATTGTAAAACGAGTGATGTAGCTCTTTATAAAATATTCATTGTAAAAGGAGTGATGTAGCTCCTCATGAACATTTGTATATTCAATGATTTTTATAATATAACGGTGGGTGTATATAGAGCTGTGGGTTTTTCTCTTGATCCCCCAAGGGTTTTTTCATCCACAGTTAGGGACCCTTATTTGAGCGGGGGTGTTGAGCTTATATGTGAAGCTACTCAATATATGGATTCTCTATATATGGCACCCTGGTCCCCTCTATATATACATCATCTCATGTGTGTATTCTACACACTTTGGGGTTCTATTTATGTGCTCTCTCTTTCTCTCTCAACAGTTCAAAGTTATTATCAGCGGCCCTAATGCAACTGTGCGTAAAGACAAGAGTGGATTGATTAAAGTGAACTCTAGGCGGGTGTAGACAGATTTACGAGATACATTCGTACTTTTGCAGAATTGTGAACAAGTTGTGTTTATACACGACCACTATGAACAGAAAATGATGAGAATGATCTGTCTAAACCATGTTGGCTCTATGCCATTCAAGTTGCTCCACATAGCAAGCAAGTGTGTGAAGGATTGGACCATTGAGGTCAAAGAGGTGATTCAACAAAGTGCAGGACTGACTCCAACTTTAAGTTTAGATTTTGAGGTGGATGTTAGCATTGAGCAATTTTTTGAACCTAGAGATGAGGTGTCAAACACTGAAGCTAATGCGGAGAGCGACGAAGAAGTAGAGTTCAATGATGAAGATGCAGAAGTACATATTGAGATAGACATCTTTGGTGCATCAAATCTCATAGAGCATGATAGATTAACTAATTATTTTTGCTAGGAACTCTTTTGTAAAACTCTTTTTATTAGTCTACAATACACTTTAGATGTTGTTATTTGTGTTGCAGTTTCGTTGATTTGTTATTTGTATTGATTAAGCATTTCTTCTATAAACTAATGTATTTTGTGGGTGTTGTTTATGTATGATTAGCCATGGCCGATGAAGATGAGCCATACTCTCTTAGTTTTAGTTTTCCTGTCACTCTGGCCGGCATGTCACCCGAGCAGATGGGCTCGTTTTTGTCTCAGTTCAATCTAGAGCAGATCGCGATGGCACAACACCTTTGGGCAGCAGGTCCCTCTAGAACTACTACGGTCAACCCTACGCCCGGGACTAGTGTGGTCCCTACCCGTAGCAGCCCCACAACTCAGTCTAGTGTGCCCCCTACGCCTAGGACTCGTGTGCCCCCTACACTGAGGAGTGGTTCATCCTCGAGACGAGGTGGATGTTGTTCTGGAGGCAGTGGTTGTTGTGGTAGCGGTTCTACCGATATCCACACTATCAAGAGAGCGTCCACCACTCTCTTGATCAGTAGATAGTTCATCGATTGGCACACCACATACACCTTGGGGATCACACGAGTATGATCCTAACAAGGTGTACAAGAGCAGGGATGGGGCTGTTGTGGCAGATAGGTAGGAAAGACCATGCAACAAAGGATTCGACAGCTTTATACGATTCATTTTGGTCACTTTGTGATGGAGTTTTTGGATAACCTTGACCTTGAAAGAAAGAATTACATTGTCAAGGCCATTCAGAGAGAGTACATGCTAGGAGAGGGGTACGATCCAGTCTTGAACTCCTGGATTTTGAGCTTGGCAAAGTCCACAATGTCACATTGTCGGTCAGAGATGAGAGATAGGTACAATGATGGAAGTCCCAAGCTGGCATGGTTGGACATAGAGGAGTGGGAGGGGATTGCATGAGAGACACAAGACAATCCTCAAAGATTTCAGCAGCAGAGAGATGCAGCCAGAGCATGTTTAGAGTCTGCTAGAGCGTCACATCTTGGGAGTGGAGGCTACGATACGCTTCTGTTATTTGAATATTTATCTAATGATTAGATCATAATTTTGCAAAAAGTTGCCGTGAAGTGCCTTCCGACATGCCAAGAGGAGAAGTATGGGTACAAGCATGTACTTGTGGCCCTTTTGACCCAGCTGCAGGAGGAGGGAGAGGAAGTCGATTGGGAGGCACTACCATGAGGGTCTTCTCACTCAGTGATTGTTTGCATATGTACAATTTTGTAGTGCTTATGTTTATGGTATGGCACAGATGTTATGGTTAAGGTTTGACAGTCAACTTAAGGTTATGGTTTTTCTATGATGGTATGGAAATCATGTGATGGTTATGGTTATGGTTTTGGTTTTGGTTATGGTTATGCAATGATGGTTATGGTGTGCAATGATGGTATGGCAATCATGTGATGGTTATGGTTTTGCTATGATGGTATAGCAATCATGTGATGGTTATGGTTATGGTTATGGTTGTGCAATGATGGTATGACGGTTATGGTTATGGTATGACAAGCAAGTTATGGTAAC
Source organism: Adiantum capillus-veneris (assembly GCF_014529385.1). NCBI lineage: Eukaryota > Viridiplantae > Streptophyta > Polypodiopsida > Polypodiales > Pteridaceae > Adiantum > Adiantum capillus-veneris. Next base: position 35,319,450 of record NC_140939.1, read on the forward strand.
GGTTATGGTATGGCAAACAGGTTATGTTTATGGTTTTATATTTTTGACTCATGTTTTAATTATTCTTATAAATTTTTCATGCCGTTATGCCATGGTCAAGATTTTAATTTTGTGACTATGTTATTCCTACAATTTTGCTAATTTCCATATACTCGCTCTTTAACGTCAGCTTGTAGGTGGAGTGCGGTTGCTTGTGCACTCTTCCTTTGGGCAGAGAGGGCTTTTTCTTTTGCTGCAGTACATGCAGCATCTGTTCACAGCCCTCTCTGTCCAACAAAAATTTGCAGGTTTGGTCATCGGTACAGAATACGTATAAGTGTCGGTACACAATTTTAAATCAGCGTTGGAATATGCTATAGAAATATCGATGCTTGTTTTGTAGTGCATTTCGACGGTTATTTCGAAGCTTGTTCCGACATTATGTATACCGATGGTCATACCGACGTTGCAAAACCGGTAAAGTTAAGGCGAAGGAAATTCGACAAGAGCAGATGTCGGAACTCGACAAGCATTCACGGAGTCTAAGGTTAAGTAGCAAGATAAGGGAGCGGCAAGGCAAGAAGGAGAGAGGGTAACCTCGCTCTACCATAATTGGGAATTACAAGGGAATCAAGCAGAGAATTTCACGAGATATGTACATCCTCATCAGTTTCAAATGGTTATAATGGCAGTCATAAGTGAGAAATTTACAGTCGTCATCTAATTTGAGAGCATTAAACTCTCCTAACACCATAAGTGCCGTTAACGGCAAACATTTGTAATCGAATTTCACTTCGGCTAATCATTAGCAGTTTACAACATTCTGGTTGTCAATTTTTAAGCATTTAAGGTGTTTTCCGAGTCTTTTGCTTTGTGTTTTGCATCTAGTCTCTCACACCTCCCACAGCCAGAGGCCCGGCTCACGTAGCGAACACATATCCCCCAACATCTTTGGTGAACCCGATGCGAAACGAGCCGGGGTGGGAGGTAAAGATGGAGATGCCAGAACAATTAAAGCAGTTTATTGACGATTTCAGTGCCAATGGATTTGATAAAAATCTAGCAGTTGCAGATTTGCCAAAAATGATGGAATTAGTTCAGGGATGTCTGCAGGAAGGAAAAGCCATGCAGATAAAAAAGCAGACTGATGATGCTGTAGAGCTAGCACTTGATGCTGTTCGGGAGCAATATTATAATTTTCACGGATATGATCCAAAAGGTTTTATTGCATGTTACGAAGCTGAGATTAAGAGCCAAAATGTTCCAGAAGATCGGATGATTGCACCTTTTGAGGAGTTTGTAAACTTAGATTTTAAAAAGCAGGTTCAAGAACTGGCAGAAGAATATCCCACACGGTGGGAGTATCTTGCAGAGGAATTTATTTACGAAAGCTCAAGGATTCTAGATCGAGAAAAAAAGGAGATTACTGAACAAAATAAGGTTGTCTTCAGTAAAGGTGAAGGGGATCAGATGCAGATCCTCAACTATGATGAATTCTGGGAGCATATTTCTGCAAGAAGTAATGCCAAAGAAAATGCGGAGTTAAAAGTAGCAGATTCAGTTTCAGAGGAGCTTAAATTGAGAAACGAAGAAAAGGTATACAATGAATTTAATGCTGGAACAGATTTATATGAATTTTTTTCAAAGATTGATTGCATGGACGCTACCTCTAATAATGGTTCCAGTGAAGACATAGACAGTACAGCAAGTGGTTCACAGCTGTTGACCTTGACATGGGTTATTCTGAAGGAGCTCATCGAGCAGATGAGCCTCCACAAGAAGTTATTAAAACTATCAACACTATAGCCGAGCAGGACAACATGTTTGGTACATATGATTGCATAAATAAAGCTATTACATACACTGTAGCTGATGAAGTGACCAAGATTGTGGACCCAGCACAGGATGAGCCTGAGGATGTCAATGAACCTATGATTGCTACTAACAATATGCTTGCAGATGTTGCTGTCACAGAGGAGGATGCTATAATCGATGAATTTATGTCTAGATCTGAAGGAGATGTTTATGACAGTATAGAAGAGCTTTCTTATGCATATACCTCTTCAGAGGGGGTGCCAGATGAGCCTTTACATCTCTATAATGTATTGCTAAGTAACATGGATGCAGAGGATGACATGGATGACTATGAAGACTGCCTAGATCATGCTGGTTGTGAACAGATTATCGACAGGGATTTTGCATTTATGCTTGTACATGGGTTGCATGAGGAGATAACTCCTACAGTTTTGATGAATGTTGAGACTTCCAAGGCTGATTTTTCAGAGGATGCTATATATGAAGATCTACAGGATAAAGCTGTTTTTCATGATCAAGCTGAAATCCCAACAGGTGAAAATTCGTCTAATGATACAGGTCGAGAAACTCCCAAGGTTTTTTGTGATGGCTATGAAGCTAGAGGGGGGTGATGATGCTAAATCATCCTTGATATTACATAAAGTGCACAGGGTTTTTCATTTTCTTGGACAATGTGCCAGATGTGGCTGGATTTGGATGCTATTCCTATTGATGCTTATGTCAGTGATGTCTTGGCTGCCAGTAAAAGGGAGTCAGATTTCTTTAATGCTTTCTGGTAATGAGCTTTAGTTGCCAACAATTTACGGGATGTGGGTGCTGCACTATGCTTCAAGTGAAGCTCTAGTATATTGCGGAGCCCATCAATGCTATGTGATCTTGATGGTGTTTGATCCAAGAGATTCTAAGGATGTTCGTAAGCAGATTCAATATGGATGGATACTACTGAGTATGAATGGTAATTGCGTGCTATTTGAACCAGGGGTAGCATATCTGCACCACAAAAGCTTGATGTTGATTGATACAGTAAATGTATTCTCATGTGGATATTATGATGCCCCAATGTGTGGGAAATTCCTTATTACTCCATTTGATCCTGGGGGTTACTGAAGTGCAAGTTGCAAATGCAGAGGATACCAGATGCCTGATGTAGTAGGCTACATGATTTAAGGTTTTGTTTTCTAGATTATGCTAAGTCAGAAAAGTGTTTGCTTATGCATTCGATAAGATTACATGACTGGCTTCCAACTGACTTCTTTGGACAATTGATGAAGTATCTTCACATCTTTTGAGTTGGTTCTGCTACCAGAACTTGAGGTAAAGGACTTGACAGCCATTCCGTGTGCAGATAGAGTAAGGCATACTTGAGCTTGACAGGGTTCCTTAAAGAGAGCTTAATGGTCAAGCTGTGTGCATCATTAATTGGAGCACTTGAGTCTGGCGGAGTTCACTAAACAAGTTATCCATGATTGAATGCTTTGAAGATACGGCAAATACAGTTCAGAGATTTTTGATGGACAACTACCTAATGATTAAGCTAGAACATTGATGATAGGATATAAGCCTTATTTTATTTTTCATATGTTTACCAGTTATGTGAGTCTGATGATGGTAAGAGCTTAAGGTGCCTATAGTGAAGTGCTGTTCACACAGACCGGAGGCTGTGCAGGTTCAGAGGGGGTGGATGTCCTGCAGCTCGGCTCCCATGCTAAGAAAGATGCCAGAAAAATACATATCAAGCTTATTTAAAGCTTACTTGATTAATGGTCAGTGATCATGGCTTGTTAACAGGCCAAGTTTAATGATTAATGTATGCCACATGCGGCTTTAAAAGGCCAACTGATATCTTAATGATGCCAAAAATGACTATTCTTGAAGTGAGCATAGATGGGATATTATGATCTACAACTATAGTGCTTAAAGTGCTATACCATCCTGGGTGTGATTTGAGTGTAACAGATTTGGTAATTTTACCAAGGACTACCCCGTGAAGGTTAGGGGGAACACCGATCCTACAATGTAGGATTCCAGGGTAGGGCTCGACAACCATGTCCCTGTGAAGGAATCAAATGTGGAAGAGAAAGAGAAAAAAATGAAGAGCAATGTAGGGGTAGAAGTAGGGGGAAAGAAAGAGGATATTTTGTGTGATAGGGAAGCCACCTATTTTTAGAAGAAGTATGTGGAAAAGAGAAGCCTCACACTGTAGATCCCTAAAGGCCGATGGAATGATAATCAATTGTCTTTCAAGCTACTGCACCTAAACTTATGACAATAACACCTTTGTCGATTGTGCAAGTCCCATGACTGAAGAGGATCAAAAGGGTGAAGGCAGTGGCAAGAGAAGCCGTATCATTGAAGGATTTTGGAGCCATGAAAGGGAGATTCTCCTCTCCCCCCCTCACTCAACTAAAGGGAGGGACATGTGTCCTCGCGCTCCACAATCCCTTCGAGGCGCTTCAAGTGAAGGAAGCTTGGATTTCTAGAGAGCCTCTTGACTCTCCTAGATGCAGAGATTGAGAGACATGGCAGGGATTGGATGTTGAGGAATTCATCCATCTCTCCCAATGATGTAAGTTCAAGCTATTCAATCATTGAATGTGAAAGGATTGAAGACCAGGAAGAATCATGGCCTCTTCTGTGAGGAAGTTATAAAGGATAATGAAGATAATTAATTTATGGGCCATCAAAAGGAAACAGACATGGGGGAAGAAGTTGGTGTTCTATGGAGAGGGAGTGGATGGGTACAGTGGCATCCTCTCTTTTGTGGACAAGGACTTGGAGCCCAAAGTGGTCCTTAATCACCCCTCTAGGAGAGTCCTACGACTGAGAGTCACTTGGGCTGATCAACCTATCACCATAGTAAAGATTTATGGCCCCTACAATGCCAAGGATAGAGCCAAATTGTGAATGTACCTTAGGGTTTCCCGTATTGAATGAGAGTGGCTACTGAAGGTGACTTTAATATAGTGGAGAAGAGCAAGGATAGAACAGGCTCAGCCAATTTGCTGGCAGGATCTAAAAAAACTAAATGGCTAGGTCTCTGTGAGAAATGGGTTATGCTACTCTATGGGAGGTGGGTCACTGGAACAACACGCTGGGCTTCACATACACCATCCTACACTATACCCACATGTGATGATTGGATATCATTGAAACTTGAGATGCACGTGCTGACATGAAAGAGCTTGTCAGACCATCTACCTTCACACATGAAACTTAGGAAATCCATAGGGAAGGTGTAGCTCCCCCCAAGGGGGTAAGAAGCTGCTTGTCACTGGGGGACACCTATTCAAAGACCTCTTTACTCAGATTATACAAAAAGCGATCAAAAGCTCAAGCTGTCGGATGCAAAAGGCCCATGAAGAGCATTGGAAGCAGCTCAAAGAGGAGGTTTCTCATCTAACTTCCGAAAAAGCTATTAGTCTAGCCTCAAAAGAAGAACACACAAGGTGGCCGGAAGCTAAAGCCAACCTAGTCAAGCAGCAGCTCCAGGAGGTTAGGAAGGCAAGATTGATATCTAGGGAGACCTTTCTTCAACTAGAGGCCGCTAATCAAGCACACTTGTTTAAGGGCCTTGAAAATCAAGAAAATTTGGGGCTACGTCCACTTGCTCATAGATGAGAATGCTACACAATGAAATGGCTCGAATGATGCTTGATCATCTAGACCAAATCATTGTCCAACTAGAGACCCGCTCTCAAGAAGTGGACAAAGCCAAAGCGACTTTGATTGAGAGTTTCAATAGGAAAATTTCCCAACTTGAAGCCAATTGTCTTGAGATGGCCTTTTTTGAAGATGAGTGCTCGCTTGCGTGCTCTAGGCAAGGAGAAGTCCTCTGGCTGAGATGATCTAACCAAAAAATTCTTCAGGGAGTTTTGGGATGACCTCAAGGTCCCGGTCACACGTATGGACAACCAAGATTTTGTCAAGGGATTGTTGGATCCTTGTGTTAAAAAAGGGCTGATCAAACCTATACCAAAATGGTTTGTTGCTTGGATATGAAGCACTAGCATCCCATGACTATGATATTTGTGGCATAAAAAATCATTGCCAAGGCAGTCGCTCTTAGAATTGTGTCCCTCGTAGGTAGAATCATCTCCTCGCATCAACACGGGTTTATCAAAGGAAGCTTAGTAAATGACAATATATTGACAACAATGGTTGGCATTGAGTGCACAACCTTCACAAAGTAGGACTGCATTTTGCTTCATCTAGACATGGACAAGGCGTATGATAGGATTATGGAGTCCTTCATTGAAGATTCCATGAAAGCATTGGTCTTTGGGCCTCACCTATGTCGACTTATACACACTCTGAGTGCAGGTAGTCAATTTAAGCAGGTAGTCAATTTGAGCTTTTATTCAATGATAGAATTATGGGCTCCTTTGAAGTCAGGAGATTTATTAATCAAGGATGCCCCCTAGCTCCTCTTGTCTTTGCCATTGGATCACATCCTATAAATACGATGCTCAAAGTTGTTGCACTGCACAGGGTGAAATTCAAGGGGTTTAAGTTTGCCTAGCAATGACCATCTCTTGGTCAAGATGTTTGTAGATGACTCCCTTCTCTTTTTGAAAGCCTGCCCACAAGTACTCAGAAAGTTTCTAGAAATTGTGCAAACATATGATGTGGGTTTGGGGTCAAAGTGTAGTGTTGAGAAGTGTAGACTTGAATATCCTTGACAAAAAATGACTCATTTGACCCATCAGTCTAGTCATGGGAGATTGTGTCTAAAGGAGGGATATTTCAACATTTGGGCACTCCCTTGGGGTGGAGCTTACACATAAGCAAAGGTTCTAGTGGGTCCTAGAGAAGATCCAGAAAAAAATAATAAGATGGGTGTTTGTGTTGCTTCCCTTCCCAAGTTGGGTCAAAGTGATCAATTCATTTATGATTCCCTATATTACCTTCACTATCTGGCTCCTCAAAATAGCCAAAAATGAAACTGGAAGGATGCCTCAAAACGTTTTGGATGGAAACAACAAGTGCTAGAAATCCTCTGACCAGTTGGTTGCCTAGTTTCAACTCAATGGCACTGAGAAGCTACTTGTCAGCAGAGCTGTAGAAGTCCTGGACAATATTTTGATGTCAATCTGGGAATCCATCTTTGAGTGGAAAGCTTGGAAATGGCCCATGAGTAGCCAATTCTTTAAACCTAATACTACCAAGGGCATCCACCAAGCGTTAATGTAAGAGGCTGATTGGTTTGCCCCTTTGGACAAAGAGTGGAAGAAACAATGGTCGGAAGCGCGATGGGTTAAGGTCACAAAGAAAATTTGGAATCCACAGTGGCCTCATTTTATGAAGGTATTTTGTGGAAGGTCCTATGGGGGGATTTGCCGCTAGGCATTGAGATTCAGGCATATGGGATCGGGTTTGGGATCGGGTCTGATAGATGCTTTAAGTGCAGAGTGGCTAGCGAAGACCTCACCCACCTTTGATGGAATGTATGAAAACTAGAGGTCTGGAAACGAAGGTGTGAAAATGGATACAAAGAACATGGAAGGTAGGGTTTTTCAAGAAGGATCTATGCCTTGGAGGGAAACAATTTCTAACTTGTGCACTCCTAGTATGTACTCCAATTGTAAGATATTGTTTTTTTCAAAAAATCTTGAAGGTCAAGAATAGCCGTGTATTTGATGGTGACTTCTCTGTGGCTAGCTTCTTTAAGATTATACAAGAAATTAAGGAGATGATATATGTGATAGGTAAGAGGAAAAACACGAATGATTGTCTTAGAGCTTTGTTGTGTAAAGGGCCAGGATTTTGGGAATATTCACTCGGTACCTGTGATGTAACCATCTTCCTCTCAAGGCTTGGCATAAGCTTGAGGCTGATTTGTATATCTCTTGGTTTCATTATAATACAATCACTCACAATTGAGAGTTCTGTAGCCAAAAAAAAGAGGGTTATCTTGATCTTTTAGTATATAACTCACTATTGTGAGTACTACAAAAAAAAAGAGTGTTACCTTGACCTTGCTTGTATCCTTCATAGTATCAAAAACATTGGGTTCATCTATAAGTTGCATAAGAGGGTTATCATGATCTTGCCCTTAGGTGATCAGGAAGGCTATGGTGATTGTGCAACCTTATGCACTATCCTTAGGGTCAATGGTATTGAAAAATCAAGGTTGATCTCACTCTTAAAAAATGACTCCTTTGATCCATCATTGTGGACCAGAGAGATAGTATCAAAATGTGACACCCTGGGACTGCCATGTTCGAATCCTCCGCCCAAACTCCCTTTATAGCCACTTGGCCCTAGGATCCCTTCCCACCGGTAGCGGCCCTTGGCCAGGTCCTTGACCTCTAAGGTTGTTGCCCTTGGCATGGCGTTACTCCCAGGGAGGTCACCTAATAAAAATGTAACCTATCACATGAGTTCAACAGAAGGGTATTTAAAATTTCTTGAAACTTACAAAAAGATATATACAGAAGGGCATTATTTTTTCAGATTTGAAAAAAACTTACAGATTTTAAAAGAAAAGGGTACATTATATTCTTAAAAAGAATCATAGATAAGGGGTTTTACAAACATGTCTTGAACGCACATGATATGGTAGTTTTACACATAGTGAACCCCCGGAGGCATTACTCCCACTTGGAGAAGCGTTTTTGTCCTTAAAAAAAAAAGTGGTTGTATCTTCATAAGAACATTAACGCTTTCCACAGTGGCATCCTTGATGGATCCAACTGTTCGTTTGACCGAAGCATGGTTCAGTAGTAGGTTTTCCACATTTTTGAGTTTCCAGATTGTTGACCATTTGCAAGAGTCTTGTGGAATTGACCAATATCCATCATAGCGGCTAGAGTCCATTTATAACTCATTTGAGTATGCTAAACGAGTTATCAAAACTAAGATGTACCCAAAAGAGTACCTCTTTTCACTTTCCATGAAAGTAATTTGCTGATGTAACTCATCAGAATAGCTTAAGTCCTTGCCCTGTGATCTTATTGCATTAGTAAACAACCCCACCATAACTAGTGTTCAAGGTTGAGAACTTAACTTACACATGAAGAGACTAAACCTAGTCGCAAACATGCTTGACCTTATAGTTGGCAAACTTCAACTAGAGCGATATATGCTTTCTAGTTGGATTGCTTGGTGCTAACGTATGTTGTTTGCATATCCTTTAGTACAAGATCATACTTGTAATCTTCATATCCTCTTTGCATAACTAAAAGTACTGAGGTGTATTTCCCAACGGTTTATAGTAGACAGTCTTCCAAAATGACTGGTAAACGGAGCCCACAATGTCATACAACATTTCTGAGGCATCAACAATGTTGAATAACCATCTTGGTTACCTTGAAAGATCCACAAGCACCCAAACCAATCCATGACCTCTATTGATGATTGGTAGATTCAATAGTACTCTCATGGAGATACTGCACATTGAGTGCAAAATGCTTCATAAGCAATTAATGCGATGAATATGCATGCCGCTCCAAATTAGCCTTTGCTAAACACTAGGGCCTATAACACCTAGTGTGCATGCATTTAGAAAAATAAAATCCAAACCTACATATCCATTATCATCCTTGCCCATACTTATGGCCAATGTGATGCTTGTAGCACACATGAAAGAGGAGTGTAAACAATCCTGGAAAGAAACTAAATAATGTGTACTGCAATCATTTGCAAGCCTTGCTAAAACATTTGAATCATGATAGAATGTGAAACATAAATCATGTGTAGGTACAAAGAATGAAACATTTTCATTAACAACACATAGCCTTGCTATATGCATAAACAACCATTTGTTAATGTTTTTTAGCAGCACTTGTAACCTTAACAAGTTGTTCTGAGTATGCGACAATTTCAGGCCACTGAAATTGTTCCTGATACGTCATGCTAAAAATGGTCTAGTAAATGGATTTGACTACCACATTAGGAATGGAATGGGGTCTACAGGGGCCTCTTTATTTGCCATGGGATTAAAAGGGAGATTATGGTAGGGACAAATGGGTGGATGCCATGTGAATTGAAATGGTGGGTATAGCAGGGCCTAAAAGTAAGTGGTCAAACTTGTGCTCTTTTATAAAATATGAAGAGAAACTCTCTTATAAATTAAAATTGAACTTTTCTCTGTATATTGGGGTATAAACCAATCCTTTCTCTCTCTAGTGGTTGCTAGGTTCTCCCCCCTCTCTCCCAAAAGGGGGTCCCCAAACGTACTGATCATTCCCTCCATCTCTCTCTATTGTACCATCTCTCTCTTCTCTTCACTCCACCTTGCAAGTTGCTTATCTTTCCTTCCTTTCACTTTTTCCTCCCAAGAGCTCTACAACAGAAGTTTGAACCTCCTTTCCCACCTCAAGCTCATTGCATTCTACTCAAACTAAAGTTCTCCATTACTCCATGACACTCAAAAAACACCTCTAATTAAAACTAAAGATCTACAACATATCCTTTTGCTAGATCTTCCCTCTTTATTTCCTCGATTGGGTTTCTGCTCCTTCTCCATTAACCTCTCTAGGGAGAATCTACTTCTCTCTCAATCTTTGCAACATTGTCTTCCCATTAAGTTAACTTGCAAGTGGAGTAGTACAACAATAAGTGACATTAACTGTCTTTGTGCACCACGAAGAATCTTGCTCTTTGTGCAGCTGAGGACATGGATGTGCATAGGTCAATCATAGGTGTTTGTCTGCAAGTTGTGCCACTATTTTCCATGGAATCATCGGGTAATCCATGACCTAGGAGTGTCATTGACTCCATTTCATGCAGCAATATACAAGATGACAGTGGATGCTGGATGACAACGGAGTTCAAATGATTGATATGGGTGACAATGCATCCCAGCTCAAGAGGTGCACACAAGGTCTCAAGGAGACACATGGCTTCTTGAGCACACCATTAGAAGGGAAGGATCATGGAGTTCAAGCAAACCCATGATGGCAAGCCGCTTGCAAAGGTGCAGCATGTGTTTGTTGCTTCACAACTAAAGCTAGAGACAGAAGTGGCTCCATCGAGGTTTCCTTCAAACTTTAATTTCACTCCTCTCTCAATTTTTCAGATTGTTTATTTTTTATTTCCATCATATATATTGCTTTGATGTCTATAAGTTTCTCATTTCTTGTTCATGTTTGCAGATTTTTTCCCATCCAATTTTGTAGAGTGGGAGCAGATAGAGTCCTTCACAAGAACTTTTGAGGCCATCCACGTTGACCTTGGCAAGATGCTCTATGCTGGTTGTCCATCCACAGAGCTTGTCTCACTAGACATTTTTTTTTATAACCATACTTATGTAGCACCTAAGAAAACTAGGTATGGTAATATTTCTCCAATTCATCCACCAACCTTGCAAAGTCTAGAATGGCAAATGGAGAATCAAATGATCACATTAAACATGCAAATGGTTAACCAAATGATGTGATCAAGGAACTAACCATTTGCATTCACATCAACCAAATGGAGAATCGAGGTGAATGTGCATTTAGCACAATGAAGTTGTTGGAATTAGGGTTGCAGAGAGACACACACAGCTTGGAGAAGACAAAGGAAGCTCAAGTCACACAATAGAGAGTGTATAACTTAGTGTGAAATGGAAAGATAGATAGCCCTAGAGTGATGGGAGTATATACAATGCTTGGGGGAAAAAACCTCCTAAAGAGGGAAAAATGCCCTAGCGGTCCTAGTGTGTTCACACACATCACTACCACATGTATATGGTAACAAATCCCCCCTGGAGTGATGCAGTGAACGAGAGCTGGCACATGAGTAAAGGGAACTTCCATGCCCTAAGTACATGATCAGTCCACAAAGGGGAGTAAGCCCAAAGCTTTGTGGAAAGCTTCAAGCTTTTCACGAGACAATGTCTTTGTGAAAAGATCTGCAAGGTTGTCCTGTGTTGGCACATAAGCCAAGCTGATCTCTCTTGCTGAGAGCCTCTCCCTGACATAGTGGTAATGCACCTCGATGTGCTTTGTGCAAGCATGAAAAATTGGGCTCCTCGCAACTGCCAATGCGCTCTGACTATCAGTGTAGATAGTGTTGGCAGTGTCCTGTCCAACACCCAAATGATCCATAAGGCGTCTGAGCCATACAAACTCAACCGTAGCTGTGACGACTGCCCTGTACTCAACCTCACAACTTGAAGTGGCCACAGTAGGTTGCTTCTTGCTCAAACATGATATACATGAACTGCCAAGCATGAAACAAAAACCACTTGTGGACACTCTCGTGTCAAAACAACCAGCCAAATATGAGTCCAAAAAAGCATGTAAGTCTGGCGGCAATGATCCCCCTTGGGATAAAACAATCCAAGATATAAAGTTCCACTAAGGTAGTGGAAAATCCTCTTGACAGCCTGCCAATGCTTAGACCCTGGGCTATGCACAAATCTGCTGACCTGTGAGACTGCAAACTGAATATCCGGCCTCGTGTTGCATATATAAATGAGGCAGCCAACAACAGTTTGATAAAGAGTGACATCAGCAGGATCGCCAGCATCATGTAGACTCAACTTCAAACTTGTTTCCATGGGAGTGGCAATAGGTTTGCAATCCTCAAGTTCAAACTTACATAGCAATGTCTCTATGTAACTTTTCTGACACAAGGAAATACCAACATCACACTGCTTAAATTGTATACCCAAATAATGATGCAACAGCCCCAAATCTTTCATCTTGAAAGTAGCATTCAAATCAGCCTTAAATTCATCAATATGTCTCTCATTTGGTCCAGTGATCAGCAAATGATCAACATAAAGAACCACGATGAGAAGGACATCACCCTCACGCTTTACATACAATGTGCTTTCTGTTGGACTGTTACGAAGCCTTGTTTGACCAAATGAGTGTCAGCTTTCTCATACCAAGCACGAGGGGATTGCTTCAACCCATACAAACCCTTGTTACATTTGCACACTTTGTCCTCTTGTCCTTTTATGACAAAACTGCGAGGCTGCGATACATAAACTTCCTCAAATATGTCACCATTCAAGAAAGCAGTAACAATGTCTAATTGATGTACATCCCAACCAAAATGAGCCTCCAATACACATAGAAAATGCACAGTAGTCATACGACAAGTGGGAGCAAAAGTCTCTTCATAATCTATGCCTTTTTGCTGTGCATAACCCTTTGCAACAAGTCAAGCCTTATGGCTATCAATGTCACCATCCGGCTTGCGTTTGAACTTGTAAACCCACTTTGTACCAATGGCCTTTTTTCTAGGAGGAAAATCACATAAAGTCCATGTGTCATTTTCTATGAGCATCATATTCTGATTGCATGGCATCCATCCAATTTTCTGAATTCTGTGCTTCATCAAAAGACAGAGGCTCCTCAACATCATGTAAGCTAGACACAGCCAAATCATAACAATCTGATGCATAAGATGCATGGCAAGAGCCTGAACGGGTACGACTAGACAAAGGGGCATCCAATTTACTGTCACGCAAAGTGTGCACCAGCCATTTTGGCATACCTCTAGCCTGGTCATTTTCAGCCCTTTCCTCATCAAGTACATCATGTACATCTGCATCAGTAATAGGCTGATCTAGAACATTTTTAGAAACCCCCATAGGCTGTAGATTTGCCTCATTGGAACTTACATTTGTATTTCCACCATTGAAAAGAGGCAACAAAGTGTCATAAATGTCCTGTGAGCTTACATTATTGTCTCTAGTACATGACAGCAAGGGTTGAACAGAATCTTCCACAAACACTACATCTTGAGAAACTAGAATACGTTTTGTCTGCGGATGATACAACCTATAACCTTTTCTTTCAGCATTATAACCAACAAAAATACATTTGACAGCCTTATCATCCAATTTTCTGTGTTGCACTTGTGGCACCAAAGCTTTCTATCATGCCATGCTTCATATGGAGTAATAGACTGCAAAGCTTTCGTAGGACACCTATTAAGTACATAAGTGGCACACATGATGGGCCTCAAGCCAAAAAGAATGCGGAAAAGCTTGACTTTTGACCATACATTATGCCATTTCCGTCAGTGACCTGTTTTTCCTCTCAGCAACACCATTTTTCTCAGGTGTATAAGGCATAGTACATTGGTGTTTTATCCCACGACTGGCCAGAAATGCATTGAATTCATGAGACATATACTCCCCCACTCGATCGGAACAGAGGGTGCCCATAGTACATTTTGAGACATTTTCAATCATAGCAAGAAATTGTTTGAAGCACATAAAAACTTCGGACTTCGCTTTAAGCGAAAATATCCATGCATGCCTGGAGTAATCATCAATGAAAGTCACGAAGTACAGGTAGTTGCCCAAGGACGGAGTTTGCATGGGCCCACAAACATCACTATGCACAAGCTGCAACCTGCATGTGGCCCGAACTGAACCATCCTTTGGAAACTTAGAACGCTGCATCTTACCCAAAATGCAGCCTTCACAAACATGTTTGACAAGTGCTTCAAGAGGCGGCAAAGAAGCAACCATATCATATTTCTGCAAACGCAGCAAACTGGCAAAATGCAGATGACCAAAACGTGCATGCCAAAGTTTTGCATATGAAATAGCCCTTGAATCTGCAACAGCATTTGCAAAATTTTTTCCACACTTGTCATACAAAGTGAGCTTATACAGTCCACGACACAAAAGGCCAGATGCAACAATTTCATCACCAAAACTGAGATCATGAACTGTACATCTGTCATCCACAAATTTGACTACAAGTCCAAGTCTAGCAAGTGCGGATATAGACAAGAGATTCTTCTTGATCCCACGTACATAAAGTGCATCAACAAGGGTGAAAGAACTGCCGTTAGTAGCAGTAAGCAGAATATTTCCAACTCCCTAGACTAGATAAGAGGCATTGTTGGCACAAGTGACTGAATTCCCATGAGGAACAGACTCGAGAGAGGTAAACAAATTACGATGTGAGGTAATGTGCTTTGTTGCACCACTGTCAAAATATCACACATGTGAATCTGCAACAACTCACAAGCATGCATCATGGACAACAGGATTGTAAGTGCACTCTGCGCTAAAAGCCCATTCTACATCAACATCAGCATCACAGTCTCCTTTCACAGAAGACTCAACAATGGCTGCATTTGTAGTGGAACCAGCATTTGCAGTGGAACCACCCTCTTTCTTCTTAGCCTCTTTGGCCTTCAACTTAGGACACGACTTAATCAAGTGATCATTAGCTTTACAATAATGGCAATGCATCTTCTTTTTGCCCTTATCACCAGAATTTCCAGACGAATTGGTGCCAGCAGAAGCATTAGGAACAGAATTTTTGCCACTTGCAGCAGAACCATAAGAGGTGGCTGCATTACTGTTACCACCCTTTCTTTGAGGAGCATTAAAAGCCTGTTCAACTGCACGCTTTCTAGTCCTTTTTTTTCTAGAAAGTGACTCTTGCAACAACAATGTGCATAATGCATCAAACTTGACAACTTCAGGATTTCCTTGGGTCATTAGTCTCCAAGTACTAGCAAAAGTTTGGTAGGAATCTGGTAAGGCATCAAGAACAGTCTGCACAAGGGAACCGTCTGAAATGACTTCGCCTGCAAAAATAAGTTGCTCATTGATATCCTTGACACTAGCAAGGAAAGTGTCCATATCATCTTCCTCATGCATAATCTTTGACTCCAGCTCTTTACGCAGCAAAGCAATTTTAGCCTCATTGCGACTTGCATAAGGACCAGCCAAAATATCCCAGGCCTGTTTTGCAGATTTTGCTGAACGGATGTGAGGAACAATGGTGCGCTTCACAGACAATGCAATCAATGCATGAGCCTGCGCATCCTTAACATCCCAACGAGCTTGTTCTGTGTAGGCAAAACAACTCTAACAGTAGCAATCCTTGCAGCAAGACCTGCAACATCCTCAACATCACCTATATCCTCAAAACCAGGACGTACATCAATGCCCTGCACAATGTTCCAGATGCCCTTTGAAACAAGAACATGTTGCATCATATAAGCCCACATAGGATAGTTGTCCCCATCCAACCTGTCCTCAACAACAAACATCTTTAACACATTTATGTTGTTGTTGTCAGCCACGGTAAATATTGCACCTGATGTGAAAACTGCCAGAAAATAGGAGAAACGAATGGGAACAACACGTGCTATATAGCACAAACCGTAGAAGACTATAAGGCACCTGTTATGAAGAAAACGGTACTGACAGAAATTCTGCACAAAATGATGAAATAGCCTGTGCAGTACTGCCTGTAGTGGAAACGAAGATTGAAATGAGCCCAAATCAAAAATCTGAGCAAACCAAGCTCTACGAACTTGCCCAAAGAATTTGTCAACCTGCGAACGCTTGCCAAAGCTCACTGAAATCGGAGAAAGTGAGCCGGCGTGTACTGGAGCAGCTGGCGGCTAAGCCCGGGAGGACGCAACCTGCTCGCATACCAATTGTTGGAATTAGGGTTGCAGAGAGACACACACAGCTTGGAGAAGACAAAGGAAGCTCAAGGCACACAATAGAGAGTGTATAACTTAGTGTGCAATGGAAAGATAGATAGCCGTAGAGTGATGGGCGTATATACAATGCTCGGGGAAAGAACCTCCTAAAGAGGGAAAAAATGCCCCGGCGGTCCTAGTGTGTTCATACAAATCACTACCACATGTATATGGTAACAAAAGTGCACCTATGGTTCCCACAAAGCTTACCTACCTTGGTTTAAGTCCCTTCATGTGTTTCTGTTTATCTTTCAATTGCAAAGTGTTCATAGAGCACCAAAAATGTGGACTTGCAAAGGGAAAAGTGCGATCAATGTCTTCCTTGCAGTTGAATGGGAGACTAAGGTGGTCAACCAGATACAATCAAGTGCTTTGTAGTTGCTGAGAATGTGGTTTGCAGATACCATATTGCAAAACAAAGCTTGTTAGTGGTCGTTCCCTACAGAAGATGGAAGCTAACGAAGGGAGAATGGGAGACACTAGACTCTGATGTTGCTTCTAGAGAATAAATTGATTTGCAAATATGGTTCCACAATGATGCAATGCATGACGTCTTGGTGAATAACGACTAGAATCTCAGTCACCTTTGTGAGTATCTTAATCTTGGATACACCTTTCCCAATCAATATGTCTTTGTAATCAATGAAAAGGTTGTTGGTTTCAACAAAGATATTTTTGTGTGCAAACATTGGTTTTCCGCGATGTATTGATGTAAAATCTTGTAACTGAAGAGATTTTGCTCCCATTAATACATATGGTGTTTTGAATCTCTTTTTCATTCTTAACTTGTTCAAGATTTGGGTTGAAATGTGCAAGTTTTATATTTTGGAGTGTGAATACTTTCAATGTTAGTGTCTTTCAATGTCTTGTCGTGTGGTTTTGTTTATAATTATAGTTTTAAGTTAATTTGACATTAATCTTAAGTGCTTTTAAAAAGTGACATTGAGTATAAAAGTGATTTTCTAGGATTTAAACTTCATTTCTCACATTCACAAATCTCTAGCTTTCAACTGTCTTCCCATCTTCTTCGCAAACAAACCCATGGCAACATCTTCTGATGCACTTCTCACACAACTAGAAAACATAGGACTTGCAAATCGTACACATGAACTAGTCAGTGTGTTTGAGGGGACGATTGACATGCATGCCAGTGCTAACCTTCATATAGAGGGATTCCAAAGCTTTCTTGACTACATGACGGAGCACATGGAAGAATATGCAATAGTCTTTGAGGGATCCGACATAGCATGGTTGCCAGTGAATTTTCTCAAACACCTCTATGCGGCCGACAAAAATATTTGGTATCGCTTGTTGAGCATGACTTACTGAGCAGGACTACAGGACAGAGGATGAGTATGACCTCATAGACTTGAGAATGGGGTGTGTAGGAACCCAATTCATCCCTTGGGACATGGTATTGGTCTTGCTTGTGCTCGAGGGCATGGAGAAGGAAAATCAAAGGAAAAGGCCAACCAAAAACTGCATGTGATCATTGTGGAGGAATCAAATGAAGTTATCAAAGAGGTTGATGAGAAGGCTGAAGCATGTATGGCACTCGTCCTCTTGTAAGATCACAGTTCCATTAGGGAGGAAGATCGGATGATAGAGGAGACGAGGTGCTGGAGGAAGTTCCTGACCTCCAAATTCTCACTTTGCATGTAGTGGCGGTGAATGGTCATCACTTTTTGCTCCTTGATGACATTGCAAAGACACTAGGACATAGAGAAGGTGAGTTGCTCTTAGTGCTTGCTGCTATCTATGCGGGCATGAAGGTCAAATTTCAAATTGACTTTGAAGACCAAGGTCTCCCAATAAACCTCTCTTTTCTCCCTAGTGAAAACGAACAGCAGTTGGTACAAACCGTGGCAAATGTCCTTATAAAAATCAGATCATGTGCCTCTACCTTGTGAAAGACTGGAAAAATATTCAAGACATTGGTGACTCCCAGCTTGGCTCTAAAGTCTCAAACTCTCTAATATGGCGTTCATATACAATTCTTGAAGTCTTGTAGTTATCTTTGTGAAGCCAAGTAGTTATCTTTGTGCTATGTGTGTGATGAATTGGTGTATGCATGTCTAACCAAGATAAAATAAGAAGGATTCCAAGGGGATATTTCCTCAAAGAAAAGAGTTATTTTGCAAAGAAATGAGTTGCCCAATTCTCCAAAAGAGGAATGTACAATCCGCCGACCCATTTTAGCATGAGAAGCCTAAAAGAATTTCAAGTTTAGATTCAGATTTTGCTGACTTTAAGGCTGGCTTGAATGCTACTTTCAAGATGAAAGATTTGGTATTGTTGCATCATTACTTGGACATACATTTTAAGCAGTGTGATGATGGTATTGCCTTGTGTCAAAAAAGGTACATAGAAACATTGCTATGTAAGCTTGGACTTGAAGGTTGCAAACCTATTGCCACTCCCATGGAAACAAGTTTGAAGTTGAGTATACATGATGTTGGTGATCCTACTGATGTCCCTTTTTACCAAACCACAGTTGGCTACCTCATTTACGTATGCAACACGAGGCTAGATATCTAGTTTGCAGTCCCACAAGTTAGAAGATTTATGCATAGCCCAGGGTCTAAGCATTGGTAGGCAGTCAAGAGGAATTTTTGCTACTTGAGTGGCACTTTTGCATCTTGGCTTGTTTTATCCCGAGGGGGGATCATTGCCGCCAGATTTACATGATTTTTCGGACTCATTGGGCTGTTTTTTATGACACGCGAGTGTCCACAAGTGGTTTTGTTTCATGCTTGGTAGTTCATGTATTTCATGGTTAAGCAAGAAGCAACCTACTGTAGCCACTTCAAGTTGTGAGACTGAGTACAGGGTAGTCTTTATACCTACAATTGAGTGTGTATGGCACTAACGCCTTATGGATGACTTGGGTGTTGGACAAGACATTGCCAACATCATCTACACTGATAGTCAGAGCGCATTGGCAGTTGCAAGGAACCGAGTTTTTCATGCTCACACAAAGCACATTGAGGTGCATTACCACTATGTTAGGGAGAGGCTCTCAGCAGGAGAGATCATCTTGGCTTATGTGCCAACACAGGAAAACCTTGCATACTTTTTCACAAAGGCATTGTCTCGTGAGAAGTTCGAAGCTTTCAGCAAAGCCTTGGGCTTGCTCCACTTTGTGGATTGACCCTGTCCTCAGGGCATGGAAATTCCATTTACTCTTTGTGCTAGCCCTTATTCACTACATCACTCCCATGGGGGCTTTTTTACCATATACATGTGGTAGTGATGTGTGTAAACACACTAGGACTGGCGGGGCATTTTTTCCCTCTTTAGGAGGTTTTTTCCCCCGTGCATTGTATATGCGCCTATCACTCTAGGGCTATCTATCTTTCCATTGCACACTAAGTAGTACACTCTCTATTGTGTGCCTTGAGCTTCCTTCATCTTCTCTAAGCTGTCTGTGTTTCCCTGCAACCCTAATTCCAACAATTGTATGTGAACACATTAGGACCGCCGTGGCAATTTTTTTCCTCTTTAGGAGGTTTTTTGTGCCGTGCATTATATACACCATCAATTACGTGTATTTGGGGTGAGGCATTCTCGCATGGGCCAAAAGAGATTAGACAGAAGCTAGATCCCAAATCACATAAGAGAACCTTCATTGGGATATGACCTGGACGGAGAGATGGGATATTGTATCTAGAACCCAGAATCTAGAAGGCTATATGCATCTCACAAGTGATATTCAATGAGTCTAAGATGCTAGTAGATATCCAATGAATGAGATTGAATATTGCAAAGTAAGGCTTGAGGATTTTGCCTAGCACCACCTGTTACGTAGAATGTTGGACGTGCTAGAGATGTGTGGGACGTGTGTCTAACCTCACTCCTATCTTATAGCAGATTTAGTGAGAACCACGATTAAATTATCAATTCATAGGATGAAGCTGACTTGACTAGTGCATAGAGGCTACAAGAGGTTGTCAATCTCTCGGAAAACAGCAAACAACTCGCATCTAACTCAAGCTAAATGTACTAAAATCACCAAAAGCCAACCGCTCATCGACAAACAAATCACATACGTTACAGCATCAAATGACATCCAAACATAACGGAACATCTAGGACCTGTTTATAATACCTAAGCACACATGCTTACGGTCTCAAATCTCACTTTAGGTCAAGTGGCAAAATCGCGATTATTAACAGTAGTGGATTTTTGACATAGGCGTTTTCAACCGAGAATGCACCTAAATGCTTAGCAGTGATGCCCCAATACCCCGCCTATGCTTAGTTTTTTATTTTGAAGTGTAAATTCCTATTATGATGAAATTAGGCCGCGGGTCGGCGACACCAATAGCTACGAAATACTGTGAAATGCTTACGTCAATGCGTAGAGCTCTTACCTACGGTTGCAACGCAACAGACGCGATTGCAATATGTTGCCGTTAGCTCACATTGTGTATTTCATTATCCAAAACTTTCTAATAACTTCCAAAAATTGGCTTTGATACCTTAGCCAAGGTTTTTGGTGGTCAAAACTAATAATTTGGGAGCTCTAACTAAAGGTAGGTAATGACAGGGGTATACAATTTGGAAGCTTGTAGCCCCAGGTCATCAATTACAAGGTTTACCCAAAAAATAGGAGTTACAATATTCTCTATTTATTAAAAATAATAAGTGTTTTTATAATGAAAGCTCCAAAAATGATATCTGAGTTAGCTTGTTGCTAATATTCCCCCCCTCCTCACCTATGTCATCCCTTGACACAGCTTTTTGGGCTAAAATAGTCTTTGGGTTGACGGCTGGCAAGGCGGTCTTTAAGCGCATTTAGGGCCTTTTGTATCTAATATTTCTCTCTTTATTTGGCACCTACAAAAATAGCATAGTGACTCTATTTTTAAGCTCCACTACTGAGTAGCCTACAAATTTCGAAGTAAGGTTGTTGATCACCCCGGGGGATTCACCCTAGATAAAAAGTCGGGATGCCACCTGCGAGCGAAAACTTTGATAAAATCCCTATATACATATTAGGGAATATAACCCTCCTTTCTATGCTTATATGACAACCAATGAAGAAAACTATCATACCCCTATCTTACTTATAAAATTTAGGTCTCACATGATCTAACTAAGTAAAACTAGTCAAAGAGTGTATAGCATAGTGGCTGGCAATGTATTAAGGAACCACTTATGTTGATAACTAGATGTACCCTGAGTGTGTCTTAGTTTGACTTTCAAACTATGTGCCCGATCAGCCTGCACTCTAACTACTCGTCCAATTCTGACCCATCCAAAGCTAGTGTAAACCAACCCTTGACCTGCTCCAAATCTGATCTATGACCAGCTTGATGCAAAATTTGATGTGTGACTTGATAAAAAAACTTTCCCTAAATTCATCCAAGTTCTATTGCACATCGGTGACCAATCGCTATAAGTTATCAACCCAGGCCAGTTCCCCCCCCCCCCCCCCCCCCCCACCTAAATATGATACCCCCCTCCCTTATTTTTAGTCTTGGGAGATAAATTATTAAGGGCCTACCCCTAGCTCATACACTTATGGAACTTGTAGAAAAACCCCCCTCCCCTGCACTTACGTGGTGCGGTAAGTTTTCCATGGTGAATCCACCAGGTTGATCACTGGCCCAAATATCTTCGTTCGCCAAGTGAAGAACCCTGTGTAGAACGCTTCCTCAAACGCCAGCATATTGTGAGAAGGTAAGAACATACATCTGGTGTAGAATCCATAGAGGACTTCTTTGGAAGGTTGGCCACTAAGATCATAGCATAAACCTTTATTACCCTCAAGGAATGACATCCACGGGGTGCTTGCTTGCTCTGGCTCATGAAATACTTCGATGCAGGTGAGAAGCATTTGGCAAATTTTATATAACATTGCACATGATAGATCCGGTAGACTTCTAAAGAAGGACATGGCACCCGTTACGGTTTTCACCATGTATTCTTCTGTCGGTGGTCCCTTTTCTGGAGCAAGCAACCTTGGGTAGTCCAGCTAGGTTGGCTGCTTCTTTGTTATTGCCTCATGTACTTGCCAGGTCCTTACTCTTGGTACAAGACAAAAAGTAGGATCTTTTTTTGTAGTACCACAGGTGCTCTTGTGAACAGAATCAAATACCTTGGATTCTTGTTCAATCAGCTCAGCCTCCACTTTGGGTGGTCTTGATCTGCTCCTCCTACTTGCATGTCTTTGTAAAGCCTCTCTTTGACTTGAAGCAACTCTACCTTTATCAAAGAATATGGCAGGGATTGTTGATGCCACTGCACATTGATTTGATTGGTAGTGAGTTGTGTAACATTGATAGAGTGAATAACTCTCAACTCCCAATCCCCATCGTTGCTTTCCACTACTCATCCACCTCTTGTGTAATCTGTTCTTTGAGTGCATCTTTCTCAGCTTTTGATAGCTAGACCATTGGCATTGTATCAATTTCTGTTATTTGTACCTGGAATTCATCCTTGCCACCTAGCCCTTCTATTGGCTGTGTCTCCATCTTAGCGAAAGAAACTGAGGGGATATCTATCTGTGGCTGATCTGAAGTTTTCACCTCTTCTTGAGTTTCTGGACGTCCATCTCTCAACAACTGGTTAACTCTTTTAAGCTCAGTTATTTCTTTTAGCAGCTCTTCTTCGTGTTGCACTCGCATCAAAGCAAAGTCTCTGCGCTGAGACTACTCTAGTTTAAGCTCTAGCTCGAGGTCTTTGTTCTTTTTCTTTAATGCTTTGTAGACTTCATATGTTCCTTTGATCGAGGCTACTGCAGGATTTTCTTGTATTTACCGCAAGAAAGTTACCTGATCATTTATTCTCTACTCTGAGTATTGCACGGAGGTGTTTGCTACATCTTATTGTACTTGCATCTTCTGAACTGATAGGGTTGTAGTTAGAAGTTCGTTGGTAACTTTTGTCAGCTGTTCATCTTTGCCTTTGTAAGCATCTGACAACTTCGTAAGTAGGTCACAGAGCTCCTCCATCTCCTTTTGTTGTTTATCCCTTGCTAGCTGATGTTGTTTAGCTTCAGCTTTCAATTCCTACACTTGATTTTGTAGATCGGTGATGACATTTGATTTGTTGTCTAACTCTCCTTGGAGAGCGTCAATCACCATCTCTAGTTATTTAGCCTTTGTGATGCGGCTAAGTGTTGTTGTTCGTAGTCTTTCCTTCATGTCCTGCATTTGCTTTGCATATTTGTTGACTTATAGGATTACCTCATCGTTTGATTGCCAATCTTCATTTCTTGCTAGTTGCCCTGATGTCTTGGCAGTGTCTTGTGTCTCTCGCAGCTGCATCGTGGCGACTGGTTGTTCCTTCCCTTGAGGCTGTGGCTGGTCTTCTTTTGCTTTGTCATCATGAGGCTTCGTGGATGCCTCGGCCTTTTCTTGCTATTTAGAGGTATAAGGTGTTTCCTCAGAATCTTGATCTCTTGTTTGTTCAAACTTTGTGGTGTCCTCCGGTGCAGGACTTGCTGCCCTTTCCAGTTTTGGCTTTTTCTCTTTGTGTTTCTCTTGTGTAGTAGTTGCTTCTCTTTGTTCACGATCCGTCTCTTTTTTGGGTCCAGTTTCTGTGGCTTTATCTGCTAGTGATGGTGGTGGGCTTGGCATGGGGTGATTATGATGTTCTGAAGTAGGTAAAGACGGCCGGGGAGACATATCACCGTGTTCATGCTATGCTTCTACTTGTGCAATTGCTTCCTCTACTTGCTTTTGCTGCTCCGCCGTCTCTTTAGCTTTTCGTTCCGCTTCTTGGGCTTCTTTCAGCTTCAATGCTTCTACCTCTTGATACATTTTTTCCAATAGTTTTGTGGGATCTTCGGCCTATTTTTTGGCATGATGCTTTGTTCTTGGTCCTTTCAGGTCAATGGGTACCCACTTTGCTGGGTCCTTGCCTTGTGCTTGGTGGCTACGTTTGTAGGAGTGCTTTTCTCTTTCAAACCTGGCTTGTTTTTGTAACGGCTCCTCCTGATGTGCTGCCACGGCTTTTCTTTTCACCTCTTATCTTCATGCTCTTTTTTCCTCATTATCGAAGCTTTCACTACTATGTCATTCTCGCGAGCTCTCACTAGACTGTTCATCAGACTTGTATGTTCTCTTGGTAGATCTTGTGGTTGGAGGGGAAAGTTGTGCTGACACAATCCAAATGTTCTGATCTGGGGTAGGCGGCAAGTTGTCAGCTATGCCGATAGCATGGTAGACAATTCTAGCTAGAACCTCTAGTGCTCCCATATATGTTAATTTTTCTTCTTTCTTTGTCCCCTTCAATGTGGACAACACGTACTGTGCATGGTCAATTGGTTGCCTGGTTGTTGATTTGAGAACTTGTGTAAATGTTGTGGCAACCGCATGACTGGGTGTCGTATACCTTGGTGGCCTCTTGGCGAGGAAGTGGAAGTGTTGGTGGTACAGTCTTGCAGGCTCTTCCACCTATTTTTGGATGAGGTCGGTAAATGTCACAGCGATGGTTTCATTGGTGAAGGTTCCAGTCGTCTTTCTATCTCTTGCCTTCATTGTCATTCCTTCTGTTGGCAGTTTGAGAGCTTCTGACACTATCTCTTTTGTAATCACCACTTCAGC
This sequence comes from Adiantum capillus-veneris, assembly GCF_014529385.1. Classification (NCBI taxonomy): domain Eukaryota; kingdom Viridiplantae; phylum Streptophyta; class Polypodiopsida; order Polypodiales; family Pteridaceae; genus Adiantum; species Adiantum capillus-veneris. Next base: position 35,344,201 of record NC_140939.1, read on the forward strand.
TTTGTTCCCTTGCTGGTCAGGGATTTGGGCGGTTCCATCTTCTTTGATCGTGGACAAGAGCTCATAAGCTTTTTGGAAGTCCACTCCACATGGCTCTTGTTCGTAAAAGTCTCTAAGTCCCAGCCTTTGGTTGTCTTCTTTGATCTTGAGCTTTGCAGCGACATCATATACTTCTTTTGGTAGAAGTTGCAGTTCTGCCTAATGTCCATCTTCGCTTTTAAATCTACCTGTGAACACTGTGGTGTTGTTCTCCTCCAACTGTTCTCTTGACAGATAGGTAGCTTTGGCAATTTTGACTGAACTGGGGTCCAGTTGATATGGTGGTAGCTCTTGCAGCTTCTCCTTTTACGAGAGCTTCTTCTTGGCCTTCTCTACAGCTTGCATGGCTCCTGTTAAGTGAATAGAGTGTCAAAGTTAGCAAATCTGGCAGATTTTCTTTGAAATGTCCTTCAATCGGAAATGCTGACAATTTGTTCCAATTTGCTTCAAATCAATTTTTGAACATGCATAGCTGTATAAAAACATGTAAAGAGCAAAATTATGAAGTCCAAACAAAAAATTGCAACAAAAGTAAATAATCACGATTATTTACAGCTGAGTGTCTTTTTTAATTTTTAACAAATTTGGCATTATAGGCTTGAAGTATATATCAAATAGATACTTTGAGTCAAATATGGACTCATTTGGGTGCACATGGTGAAAATGGTGCTAGATTTAGGCTTTATGTTTTTGAAACAGTAGATGTAAAGAAATTTTGAGATTTTGAGCTCCAAATTGGTTCAAACTTGGCTTGTGGGTTTAGAACATCATGTACTTTGGATCTATGATGGCAAAGTTGCAAATTTCTCCCATCTAGGCAAAAAAGTAAATAATCGCAATTATTAACTTTTTCATCAAAATGAACATTTTTTGGTGCAACTTGGTTGTAGGCATGGGGTAGACCCTGTGTATGTGATATGAGGTGATTTGGATCAAAAAATGTGGCTCATAACTCAGAAATTGGTTTGCAAGAGCTTCTTTGCATTCTTTGGTAATCTTCCAAGTTATATTCGATCATTTTGGTTCATACTTGGAATTTGGCATGTGATAGGTGTGTAAAAGTGATAGGTGAGGTGATGATACAATTTTCAAGCCAAAATAGTGCAGAAGTAAATAATTACGATTATTTACAGCAGTCAATATTTTCTTGCAAAACTTGAAAATTTTGACCTAAACACATTCTATACACCTAAAAAAAGTCCTAAATTGAATTTGGTAAAGTTTGGTCTTGCCGGCATCACTTTGTGCTTTGTCAACTCTGAAACCTCTAATTTTTGTGACTACATGGTCTATAGAGTTGGTTAGTCACTTTTGAGGCTACGGACTTGTCCGCAACATAGTCATGAAGCAACTCATCCAATTTTGGCCCATTTGGAGTCAATTTGACCTCGTATGTCGAATTTGACGCTTTGTAGCCTTCGAGCTGTTTTATGCTTTTTGAGGGCTTGGCTTGATCTATTTTTTGAAACCAATCATATACATTGTGTATAGACCTCATATGCAAGCTGTCTGTGGAGTCAGAATCAAATTCTGGCATCTGCCAAAAACCTAGCTTTTCTACTTGGGACTCCCTCGACCCCTGCCAAATGGTCGACTGTTGCTATAGAAGTGTTCTATTATGTTGGGGTATGCTACAATTCAAATATCATCCGATTTGGTTGAGCTGACAGGACGCTATGATCGATTTTTGGTCGTAGGTCTTCATGCACTGCTTGGATTCTAGGGTTTTTTCCAGGGGTTTAGATTAGTTACCAGCCATACAAAATGGATCATTGATAAGTATAGAACTTACCCCTCATGTCTCGTGTGAGAAGGCACTGAAAACAGGTGACTGTGGACTCCGAAAAATATGTGCGAAGAAGGTCGAAAGCTCTCTCTCCAAAGGCAACAAGTGGAAATAAGGTGATTTTAGCCTACCTTGGGTATCTATACCCGGACTTCCCGAACCATTTTTTTCCAGATTCCCCTGTTAGTCTTACTAGGCCGTGAAATCTATGTTAGACTCAAAAATTTCCCCAATCCGATTCTTGTAGCTCATTCTGCAAGAATTCTGCAAAAGTAGGTCCGGGTGCCTAACTTAGGCTTCCCGTTTCCATCTTCCAATTTGATTGAAATTTTTTGGCCTTGTCCGCCTTGTCTTTTTGATCACCATCGTGTCTTTAGTTTTTTCATTTGAGCTCCTTTGTTATTTATTATTAATTTTTGACATGTTTATTAGAAATATCAAAGAAAATAGCAAAATGCGCTAAAAGAGCAAAGTCAAAATCCAATAATTAAGAAAATCCATTGAAAAACACAGATTTATTGTTTTTTGTTGGATTTCTCCATTTTTAATTCTCAATATCAAGAAAAATGATAAAAATAGACCAAAAATATGTTATCATATACATGTGGTAGTGATGTGTGTGAACACACTAGGACCGCCGGGGCATTTTTTCCCTCTTTAGGAGGTTTTTTCCCCCGAGCATTGTATATACGCCCATCACTCTAGGGCTATCTATCTTTCCATTGCACACTAAGTAACACACTCTCTATTGTGTGCCTTGAGCTTCCTTCGTCTTCTCCAAGCTGTGTGTGTTTCTCTGCAACCCTAATTCCAACAATTGGTATCAGAGCATATCACGTCCTCCCAGGCTTAGTCGCCAGTTGCTCCAGTACACGCCTGCTCACTTTCTCCGATTTCAGTGAGCTTTGGCAAGCATTCGCAGGTCGACAAATATTTTGGGATCGCTCGAAGAGCTTGGTCGGCTCAGAATTTTGATTTGGGCTCATTTCGGCCTCCGTTTCCACTACAGGCAATACTGCACAGGCTATTTCGTCATTTTGTGCAGAATTTCTGTCAGTGCCGTTTTTTGCATAATAGGTGCCTTATATTCTTCAACAGTTTGTGCTATATAGCACATGTTGTTCCCGCTCCGTTTCTCCTATTTTCGGGCAGTTTTCACATTAGGTGCAACATTTGCCATGGCTGACAACAACAACACAGATGTGTTCAAGATGTTTGCTACTGAGGACAGGTTGGATGGGGACAACTACCCTAAGTGGGCTTATATGATGCAACATGTTCTTGTGTCAAAGGGTGTCTGGAACATTGTGCAGGGCATTGATGTACGTCCTGGTTCTGAGGATATAGGCGATGTTGAGGATGTTGTAGGTCTTGCTGCAAGGATTGCAGCTGTTAGAGTTGTTTTGCCTATGGAAGAACAAGCTCGTTGGGATGTTAAGGATGCGCAGGCTCATGCATTGATTGCGTTGTCTATGAAGCGCACCATTGTTCCTCACATCCGTTCAGCAAAATCTGCAAAACAGGCTTGGGATATTCCAACAGGTCTTTATGCAAGCCGTAATGAGGCTAAAATTGCTTTGCTGCGTAAAGAGCTGGAGTCGAAGATTATGCATGAGGAAGATGATATGGACACTTTCCTTTCTAGTGTCAAGGATATCAATGAGCATCTTATTTCTGCAGGTGAAGTCATTTCAGACACTTCCCTTGTGCAGACTGTTCTTGATGCCTTACCAGATTCCTACCAGACTTTTGCTAGTACTTGGAGACTAATGAACCAAGGAAATCCTGAAGTTGTCAAGTTTGATGCATTATGCACATTGCTGTTGCAAGAGTCACTTTCTAGAAAAAACAGGACTAGGCAGTGTGCAGTTGAACAGGCTTTTATTGCCTCTCAAAGAAAGGGTGGTAACAGTAATGCAGCCACTTCTTATGGTTCTGCTGCGAGTGGCAAAAATTCTGTTCCTAATGCTTCTGCTGGCAGCACTTCATCTGGCAATTCTGGTGATAAGGGAAAAAAGAAGATGCATTGCCATTATTGTAAAGCCAATGATCACTTGATCAAGTCGTGTCCTAAGTTCAAGGCCAAAGAGGCTAAGAAGAAAGAGGGTGGTTCCACTGCAAATGCTGGTTCCACTACAAATGCGCCATTGTTGAGTCTTCTGTGAAAGGAGACTGTGTTGTTGATGTTGATGCAGAATGGGCTTTTAGCGCAGAGTGCACTTACAATCCAGCTGTCCATGATGCATGCTTGTCAGTTGCTGCAGATTCACATGTGTGGTATTTCGACAGTGGTGCTACAAAGCACATTACCTCACATCGAGAATTGTTTACCTCTCTCGACTCTGTCCCTCATGGGTATTCAGTCACTTGTGCCAACAACGCCTCTTATCCAGTTCAGGGAGTTGGAAAGATTGTGCTCACTGTTGCTAATGGCAGTTCCTTCACACTTGTTGATGCACTTTATGTACCTGGGATCAAGAAGAATCTCTTGTCTGTATCTGCACTTGCTAGACTTGGACTTGTATTCAAATTTGTGGATGATAGATGTACAGTTCATGATCTCAGTTTTGGTGATGAAATTGTTGTATCTGGCCTTTTGTGCCGTGGGCTATATAAGCTCACTTTGTATGACAAGTGTGGACAAAATTTTGCAAATGTTGTTGTAGATTCAAGGGCTATTTTAGATGCAAAACTTTGGCATGCACGTTTTGGTCATCTGAATTTTGTCAGTTTGCTGCGTTTGCAGAAATCTGATATGGTTGCTTCTTTGCCGCCTCTTGAAGCACCTGTCAAACATGTTTGTGAAGGTTGTATTTTGGGTAAGATGCAGCATTCTAAATTTCCAAAGGATGGTTCGGTTCGGGCCACATGCAGGTTACAGCTTGTGCATAGTGATGTTTGTGGGTCCATGCAAACTCCGTCCTTGGGCAATTACCTGTACTTTGTGACTTTCATTGATGACTGCTCCAGGCATGCATGGGTATTTCCACTTAAAGCGAAGTCCGAAGTTTTCATGTGCTTCAAACAATTTCTGACTATGGATGAAAATGTCTCGAAATGTACTATGGGCACCCTCCGTTCCATTCGAGGGGGGGAGTATATGTCTCATGAATTTAATGCATTTCTGGCTAGTCGTGGGATAAAACACCAATGTACAGTGCCTTATACACCTCAACAAAATGGTGTTGTTGAGAGGAAAAACAGGTCACTGACGGAAATGGCACGATGTATGGTCAAAAGTCAAGCTTTGCCGCATTCTTTTTGGCTTGAGGCCATCATGTGTGCCACTTATGTACTTAACAGGTGTCCTACGAAAGCTTTGCAGTCTATTACTCCATATGAAGCATGGCATGATAGAAAGCCTTCTATTGAGCACATGCGTGTTTTTGGCTATTTGGCATATGCTTTGGTGCCACAAGTGCAGCGCAGAAAATTGGATGATAACGCTGTCAAATGTATTTTTGTTGGTTATAGTGCTGAAAGCAAAGGTTACAGGTTGCATTATCCGCAAACAAAACATATTCTGGTTTCTCGGGATGTAGTGTTTGTGGAAGATTCTGTTTAGCCCTTGCTGTCATGTACTAGAGACAGTAATGTAAGCTCACAGGACATTTATGACACTTTGTTGCCTCTTTTCAGTGGTGGAAATATGAATGTAAGTTCCAATGAGGCAAATGTACAGCCTATGGGGGTTCTGAAAATGTTTTAGATCAGTCTATTACAGATGCAGATGTACATGATGTACTTGATGAGGAAAGGGCTGAAAATGAGTAGGCTAGAGGTATGCCAAAATGGCTGGTGCACACTTTGCGTGACAGTAAATTGGATGCACCTTTGTCTAGTCGTACTCGTTCAGGCTCTCTCCATGTATCTTATCCATCAGATTTTTATGCTTTGGCTGTGTCTAGTTTACGTGATGTTGAGGAGCCTCTGTCTTTTGATGAAGCACAGAATTCAAAAAATTGGATGGCTGCCATGCAATCAGAATATGATGGACTTATAGAAAATGTACATCAATCAGACATTGTTACTGCTTTCTTGAATGGTGACATATTTGAGGAAGTTTATATAACGCAGCCTCGCGGTTTTGCCATAAAAGGACAAGAGGACAAAGTGTGCAAATGTAACAAGGCTTTGTATGGGTTGAAGCAATCTCCTCGTGCTTGGTATGAGAAAGCTGACACTCATTTGGTCAAACAAGGCTTTCGTAACAGTCCAACAGAAAGCACATTGTATGTAAAGCGTGAGGGTGATGTATTTCTCATCGTGGTTCTTTATGTTGATGATTTGCTGATCACTGGACCAAATGAGAAACATATTGCTGAATTTAAGGCTGATTTGAATGCTACTTTCAAGATGAAAGATTTGGGGATGTTGCATCATTATTTGGGTATACAGTTTAAGCAGTGTGATGGTGGTATTGCCTTGTGTCAGAAAAGTTACATAGAGACATTGCTATGTAAGTTTTGACTTGAGGATTGCAAACCTATTGCCACTCCCATGGAAAGAGGTTTGAAATTGAGTCTACATGATGCTACCGATCCTGCTGATGTCACTCTTTACCAAACTGCTGGTGGCTGCCTCATTTATGTATGCAACACGAGGCCGGATATTCAGTTTGCAGTCTCACAGGTCAGCAGATTTATGCATAGCCCAAGGTCTAAGCATTGGCAGGCTGTCAAGAGGATTTTCCGCTATCTTAGTGGAACTTTACATCTTGGCTTGTTTTATCCCAAGGGGGGATCATTGACGCCAGACTTACATGCTTTCTCGGACTCAGATTGGGCTGGTTGTTTTGACACGCGAGTGTCCACAAGTGGTTTTTGTTTCATGCTTGGCAGTTCATGTATATCATGGTTGAGCAAGAAGCAACCTACTGTGGACACTTCGAGTTGTGAGGCTGAGTATAGGGCAGTCTTCACAGCTATGGTTAAGTGTGTATGGCTCAGACGCCTTATGGCTAATTTGGGTGTTGGATAAGACACTGCCAACACTATCTACACTGACAGTCATAGCGCATTGGCAGTTGCGAGAAACCCAGTTTTTCATGCTCGGACAAAGCACATTGAGGTGCATTACCACTATGTCAGGGAGAGGCTCTCAGCAGGAGAGATTAGCTTGGCTTATGTGCCAACACAGGACAACCTTGCAGATCTTTTCACAAAGGCATTGTCTCGTGAGAAGCTTGAAGCTTTCCACAAAGCTTTGGGATTACTCCCCTTTGTGGACTGATCCTGTCCTCAGGGCATGGCACTTCCCTTTACTCATGTGCCAGCTCTTGTTCACCGCATCACTCCAGGGGGGATTTGTTACCATATACATGTGGTAGTGATGTGTGTGAACACACTAGGACCGCCGGGGCATTTTTTCCCACTTTAGGAGGTTTTTTCCCCCGAGCATTGTTTTCTTTGCTCGTAATTGCCTTTCTATTCCTCCTTGCTTGGTGCAATTGGAACAATGAGTTGCTCGCTTTTAGGTGATAGCTTGAGCTGATTCGTATCCCAATCTGGTACTGCCTTGTAAGTCCGCATCCATGAGATTCCAAGAATCATTGTCTCATTCATGTGTTCATCTGGTAAGCATACAAACTGATGAGGACATGAACATCCATGTACTATCACATTCAAGTTGACTACTCCCAATGTTGGTGTTGGGTTCTTGTTGTCTCCTTTGATAGTTGCTATTCCTACTGTCAAAGATTGACTTGTTGCTTTCTTGTAAATGGAATAACTGACTGCATTTACTCTAGCTCCTATATTGACCAATGCATTTGTGCTATGGTTGTTGAGCTGTACTTTGATGCGAAGGTCCATTCCATCTAACCATTCATCATTTGTTGACACTACATCTTTCTACAGCTCCCATTGTCGGTCATCTATTTCCACAATGTTGATGGGAATAGTTATTTGTTGATTCGTGAGAGCAGCTTTTCTTTTGAGTACCGGAAGCCAAGCTTCCTCTTGGGCTTCATCAATAACTTACTATCGTTTTATCTTTTTTTGCTTGGTTGCATGCATTCTTCCTAGCAACTCATTGGTAAGTGGCAAGTTGTACTTCTTTAAATGACATCCACTAATCCAATTAGCCATTGGTTCACCATCTAGGGTGGACAACTTAACTGCTCCACTTGGAGATACATCTTCAATGATAAACGGTCCATTTTCCTTTTTCTTCAACTTGGGAATGTGTTGCTTAAGGGAATAGACTAGAACTAAATCCCCTTTTTGAAGATTTTTGTAATTAGATGGGAATCAAAAAATTGTTTTTGTTTTCTCTTTTGTGCATAGATGTGAGCTACAACTGTTAGCCTTTGCTCATCTAGATTTTCTAAATCTTCAAGTCTTTCTGACAATTCATGTCCAGTCCACTCAAGATCCTTTGCTACCCTTAGTAATGGTGTGAGCGGGATGAAAACACACACATCGCCTCTATAACGACCCGACACACACTCTTGGGAATATACACACACACACTATGGGGCACCACTCGGCTTACACAACCAGCCTGGCCAAGACAGGAAACACACAGATGGAGTGAGAAGAGAGAGATTTCCCACTTGCCCACTCAACACTCACATATACACACTCACACACACACACTCAATTCAGCTCAAAGGAGGCAAATTGCTGTTGTTTAGACTCAATGAATCTCAGCCCAACACCAATGGGGCAAATAGTTTACACAGTATTGAGGAAATACACTAGATACAACCACAAAGTTAAGCAGAGGCTTCACTCACCGGAGAAGATTACACAGAAAAAAGCAGAAAATATGTGAGTAATTTGGCAAAATGGACAGCGCCATTGCGTCCGGAACGCCCAAAAACCCCACCCTACAATGTCACAGTGCTCAAATCCGACCTCGGACGAGCAGTTTAGGGCCAAAAAATGCTCCAAAATGAGCAAAAACACAGTTACGGCTGTTCCTCCTCTCTTCTCCACGTTTTTTTCTGGTCTTCTCTCTGTTTTTTCAGTTCCCACACTTATCTTTTTTAGTTGGGCACCCGTGGTCTTTTAGATGACCTCAAACGGAACCCAAACCGGCCAAAAACTGACCTCGCAGTGCATAGTTGTCACCTTTTTTGCATCATCCGCACACCTGGCACTCAGTTTTTCCAAATAATGCATCCCACAACCATGTGAAGTGGCCCCAAAAAGTGGTCCTCATGATGATCTTTCTGCATAAGTATCACAAGAAAACACCCACGTCGTGTCCATACTTCTCCGCGTGCAAGTATTGACCCCGTTCGACCTCCTGACGCCACTCGATGCCATCTGACGCACCTGCTTACCTCATGTCGTCGGCCCGCGGATAGCTTCGTCGAGAATTTTTATTGCTTGCTCCACAGACAGCTCATCTTTCTTGCTCCACAGACAGCTCATCTTGCTCCACCATCATTAACCTGGCATGATATAATTTAAGACGCAATCCATTTACCCTTGACTTATGTAGAATCCCATCCAGGTTAGCCAACTGATATGTACCATTTGGAAAACACTCCACTACCTTGAAAGGGCCTTCCCACTTAATCTGAAACTTCTTTTGGAAGGTGTTGTCCAGCTTACTGTTGTAACGCAAAACCAAGTCATGCTTCTTGATACCCTTACTTTTAACCTTTTCATTTATCTTTTCCAAATCCCTATCTTGCATCTGCCCATAATGTTCCAATGCACTCATCCTATCCAGATGAACCTCTTGTAGCTGTAAGAGCCTCTATTCGAATGCATCACTAGGCGGCCCAAGCAACTTCTCTAACATCTTGACCGCAGGCAACTCTACTTCCACAGGCAATAGTGCTTCCTTTCCATACACGAAATGAAATGGAGTAAACCCTGTACCTGTCTTCACCGAAGTACGGTAAGCCCATAATGCACTAGGCAATTCCAAATCCCAATTCTTTCCTTGGTGCTCTGTCACTTTCGAAAGAATCTGTACCAACTCACCATTGAATCTTTCATTTAAGCCATTACACTGTGGGTAATAAGGAGTGGTATGTTGGTGCCTAATCTTCATCTTTGTACATAAAAAATCTAGCAGTTTAGCTCTAAATCCTGGCCCCTTATCTGAAAGTAACTCTAATGGCACCCCAAACTTCCAACATATTTCATCATACACAAATTTTGCCACATCCTTTGCAGTGATCTGTTTTACTGCTATAGCCTCTGCCCATCTAGAAAGATAGTCCACTACTGTCAAAATATAGCTTTTGCCCCTGCTTGTGATAGGTAGCGGGCCTATTGCATCAATCCCCCACTTTTCAAACACATCAAACACCATAATGGTTTTTCGTAGCTCTGGCTTCAACACTCTCTTCCCAAATGCTTGACACCTATTGCAAGACCTACACCAATGGTGAACATCCTTGTGCAAACTAGGCCATACATACCCCTCTTGCAAAATCTTATGCAAGGTGATCTTTAGAGCAAAATGGCCACCACATGTGCCTTCATGATTCTCTTCCAACACTCTGTAAAGCTCCTCCCGCCAAGGTACACGTCTCAACACGAGATCAACCCGTTTCATGTATAAGACATCACCAATAAATTTGTACCTGTATGCTCTACACACAAAGCCATACTTCTTAGACTTTTGAATCTCCTTTGGAATGATTCCTGTTAGCAAAAACTCCTCTTCTTGAGCCAAACTTTCCCGGCCATGATAAAGAGGTAAAGTGGTCCTCACCACAAATAGCTCCCCAATCATGCCTTGAGATGCTTCATGTGCCTCTCCATTTAGAGCACGTTCAATGTGTCTGATGATCCATGCTTCAAAATTTTTTAACAGGCCTTGAATTCTGAAGCACATTTCCTTCAATGAGGTGTTCTTGCTCTTCCACACACCTAGCACTTGCTTCACCACTAACAAGGCATCACCTTTTATGCTCAACCTTTGAACCCCATGCTTCAAACGAATGTGTAATCCGGCTTCCAGAGTAGCATATTCAGCCTCATTGTTACTATGAGCATCCAATTTGAACCCTCTCTTGCATACTAGCTTCCCCTCTGGATCATAAAGTGCTATACCCCCGGAAGTTGCATCATGGCTCTTTCTGTATGAACCATCAAAGAACAACACATGTGCATTGCTGATCTGTGGCACTTCTTCAACTACCTTTCTCACCACCTCTTCCTTAACAATAAGGGGATTCTCCTTGTAGGTCAACAAATCAGCTAGGGTAGCCCTTGTACTATCTTCCACTAGAAAAGAGAACTCAAACTCTTGCAGATCAATTACCCATTTCTTCACCACATTTGACATGTTAGTACCATTAATTAACTGTGGCAAAAAGTCATAACTCGTCAAGAAAACAAAAGGTCATGGTAGAAAGTAATGACGAAATCGTCGACAAGCAAATATTACACTGGCCATCACTAGCTCTACTTCCGAGAACTTTCTCTCCGCTACCAACTTCACTCGGCTTGCACAATACATTGGCCTCATATAATGGCTGTCCTTCCCCTTTTGCAATAGCATGGCTCCAATGGCATCATCCCCTACTGATGGATTTACATAAAACACTTTCTCCCAATCAGGAGCCTGCATGGCTGACAACCCCCCTAACACCTCTTTCACCTCTTGAAACACTTCTTCACACTTGTCATCCCATTGCAATGGATCATGCTTTGCCACTTGCTGTAATGGATAAAGAAGCTGCGAAGACAATGGAATAAACCGTGCCGTGTACTTCACTTTGTGTATAAAAGTTGCCAATTGCTTCGTGCTCGTAGGTGATGGAAGAAGAATAATAGACTTAACCTTATCTGGATCAGCTTCAATGCCATTTTCTGACACCATATGGCCCAATAACTTCACCCTTGGCTGTGCTAGATGACATTTCTTTGGATTTAGTTGTCCTCCACATTCATCATATCGAGCCAATACCATCTGCAGCTTCTCATGGTGTTCAGCCCTACTGCTGTAGACACAGAAGTCATCCATGAAAGCTTTAACACAACTACCAATGAATGGTTCCAATACCCAATTTGCTCTCTCTTGATAGAAAGATGGTCCATTTGACAACCCAAATGGCAATACTGTGTAGCAATAGCAGCCCCATGGCGTAATAAAAGTGGTATTTGTGCGGTCTTTAAGAGCAATCTTCAATTGAAAATAGCCTGAAAAACCATCACACACATTGTACCTCTCATTACCTGCCACTAAATCCAAGATCTGATCGATGAATGGAAGAGGATATGGGTTCTTCTTAGTGGCTGCATTTAAGGGTTTAAAATCTACACAAATTCTCCACTTCCCATCCTTCTTTGGACTGACTACAACTGGAATCACCCATTCTGTGGTCTCCACAAGGACTATGAACCCTGCCTTCAATAACTTGTCCACCTCTTCTCGCAAGGCTCCCATTTGCTCTTGACCCATCCTTATTAGCCTTTGCCGCACTGGCTTAGCACCTTCTTTCAGCTCTATATGCATCTCTTCGCCCTTGAACCCTCTGATCTCTTCATATGAAGTAATGAACAAATCAGGAAAACTAGCCAGCATGTGCAAATATATATCCTTCTCCATAGCTGAGAGGTCTCCACTGATCATTTGTGTCATCAATTCCTGCTTCTTTGACAACTCAACCTTGGTTTGCATCAGCCCTTCAATCACTTCATAAGGCCCTTCACTTTCATCTTCAACCTCATTCGCAAATGCAACTAAACCAAACTCCTGGATTTCTTTGTCCATCAAAAGAAATGCAACATCAGCATCCTCATCACTGCTGGTAGTGCTATCACTGTCCTCATATGTCACCGTGGAAAAGTCTTCATCACTAGACTCATACTCATCTTCATAAAGCTCCTCTAATCATTTCCTTGTGTCCATATTATAAAGCTTCTTGGTACCTGTCTTTCCATAGAGGCTAATCGTACCATGTTGCCAATCTTGAACATCTCCCACTGCACGTAACCATGTTCTGCCTAGTATAATAGGATATGATCCCAACCCTACTGGCATCACATGAAAATCAACCACTGCCTTTGCATCATATGCCTCCACTTCTAAGCTCTTTACAACACCCAAGCATTTTACTTTTTGATGGTTTGCCAATCTAATCCGGAAACCTGACACCCCAGCCACTGTGAGACCCATCTTCTCAACGCATGAGTGTGTTATGATGCATATTTGGGCTCCGCCATCCACATAACCTGTTGGGGTATAAAGCCCAATGTGGTCGCCCAGGTAAGTGGGCGGGCCGCCAGGTATGTACACATGTTCTTTTGTAAAAACCTAATAAGAACTCACTATGCTCTACACATTAAAGTACAGCGAGTTCACCATATCGTCGTGCTCTTCTTCTGTCACTCTCTCTCACGTCACACTTCCGATCGTACTCCTTCAACTGGTATCAGAGATCAGATCGAGGCTCGGGGCAACACTGCAGGAGTCTAGAGTCACCAGCTCAGATTGGAGTGAAATTCGACAGGCAAAGACACGGCCCCAAATCTTGTGTGTGAGCTCGTAGGGCTCGGTGTGCTCAGAATTTCATTCTGAGGTCATCTCGATCACCGTTCGGCTTTGACAAAGTTCTGCGCAGGCCATTTTCGACTACGTGGTCTCAGCGGGTGTAGATCCAACTCTGCAAATTTGGGGTTTTTGGCCTACGACTGCAGGTGCTGAGGATATCGACACTCCCATAGTATTGATTTGTGGGTTTCTACACATCGAAGGACGGCTCACAGTTCTTGGAGGTGTGTCACATACGACAATGGCGCATCTACACACAGACTGTAGGCGACATCCACTAGTTCATCAGGTAGCTTGTGTTTGCTGCTTGATATTCCAGATTTCATCCTGACATTGCAGGTACTTCCACATGGGATGTATTGTCAGAGATGATGTATGTCTGTTGAGGGTTTGCTGGCTGTGAGTCACGCAGCAAACAACCGCCGCAGCGGTTACATCATACAGTGGGAAATTTGTGGATGTATGACTTTGTGGGAAGTCTATGTACTGTCATATTTACTGCGGCCTTTGTTGAGGGTCGAGTGAGGTTTTATTGAGCTGGGGGATTCTCGAATGTTGAGATCCTTTCGGTGATACAGGTCTTGGAGCGATCCCTCGAGCACCCTTAGATAGGCAGCTAGGATGTATTGACTGTGAGTTAGACAGTTGGGATTGCATCTTTGCTTTACTGCCGTTGAGGCATTGTCACAGCCTATGCTTACAGGACAGTGACAGGACAGTGAGAGACACTACAGGTGCAGGACAGGTTTACCCGCAGCTTACAGTGTCAGAGAGACAGTGTTTTTTGAGCTATTTTTCGTCTGTTTTTGAGTACACTAGAACCATTTTACAAAGGAGACTCTGCCAAAATTTATGCAGAATATGAAGCTTTCTTGGTTCATTTGACAGGTTGATATTGGTTTCAGAGGTCAGTTTACAGGGGAAACTCTGCCGAATTTTTCCCAGGAAAGTAAACCACTGTGAAGCGTAGCTATGGCTGGATCACAGGACACTGCTCTTTACAATATCAAGAAGCTGGATGGAACCAATTTCCCATTGTGGAAGAAGCAGATTTGACACGTGTTGATACAAAAGAAGCAGATAAAACCTATAAAGCTCAAGCGGATAAAACCAGAAGATATGGACGAAGATGAATGGAGCGAAATGGATGAATTGGCACTTTCTACCATTATGCTGACTTTGGTAGAAAGCGTTTACTTCAATGTAGCAGACGAGATGTCGGCTTATCAAGCATGGTTACAGCTGAGTGATCTTTATGAGAAGCAGAGTGCAGCTCCACAGGTATACTAGCTTAAGAAGCTTGTTGACTTGAAGATGAAAGAAGGGACACCTATGTCCAATCATCTGAATGAATTCAACACAATCTATAGTCAGTTGTCAGCTCAAGGTGTCAAGTTTGATGAACCTGTTAGAGCTATGTTCCTGTTGATCACATTGCCGGAAATTTGGGACACTTTTCGCACAGCTTTGAGTAATTCTGCACCTCCAGATGGTTTGAACATAGCAGGTGTAGAAGGAAGTCTGCTTACCGAAGAAACCAATAGAAAGACAATGGACAAAGGCAAAGGAACAGCCTTAGTTGTCAGGAGAAGGACCAAAGAAAAGTACAAAGGTGGAAAGAGGAATCAGTCTCGTAGCAAGTCCCGCAGTGCTAAAGTCAAGAGTGACATAGAATGCTACCATTGTGGCAAGAAGGGTCACATGAAAAGAGACTGCAGAGAATGGAAAGCAGAAAAAGGCAAAGAGAAAGTTGAAGACCATGGTGAGAAGAACAAGTCCTCAGTGAAGATTCAAGAAATAAATGTGACAAACACTATTGCAGAGGATGACAGTCTAGTGTCAGGAGACATCTACTTCTTGAAGAATACAATGGACTCAGCTCTTCTTACATCATCTGATGGAAATGCACTGAGTGACTGGATTATAGACTCAGGGGCATCACTTCATGTGTCTCCAAACAAGGAGTGGTTTATCTCTTATGTGACCACTAAAGATCATGTTCGGCTAGGCAATGGGTAGACATGTGAGATCTTAGGTGTTGGAGATGTTCAATTGAATTTTCCGCATGGCTCTTCTTTCACGCTGAAGAATGTGAGACATGTTCCTGCAATTACAAAGAGATTGATCAACACAGGTTTACTTGATGATGCTGGCTACATCACCACTTTTGGACAGAACATGTGGAAGATATCCAAGGGTTCTATGACAGTAGCACATGGAGTAAAGTCTGGAGGACTTTACATGATTTATGTATCAAATGTCTCTAAAAATGTAATCAATGTAACCGAGCAGCCGAACGTTTCTTTGTGGCATAGCCGGTTAGGACATATGTCCAAGAAGGGAATGGAAATCTTGTCTCGCTCTGGTTATTTTCCTGGCTTTTCAGTAGAAGAAATACACAGTTGGCACTTGTTCATAGTGATTTGTGTGGACCTATGCCTAACCTATCTCTAGGGGGAGCTTCTTACTTTATGACATTTATAGATGATTACTCGAGGAAAGTATGGGTTTACTTTCTCAAGCACAAGGATGAAGCGTTTAGTGTTTTCAAAATGTTTGTGACACTTGTGGAGAATCAGAGTGGCAAGAAGCTTAAATGCTTATGCATTGACAATGGTGGAGAGTATGTTTCAAAGGCCTTTCAGGACTTTTGTGAGTCAAAAGGTATAAAACGTGAACTTACTGCTCCTTACAATCCTCCTCAAAATGGTGTTGCTGAGAGGATAAATAGGACCATACAAGAGAAGGTCAGAAGTATGTTGTCTAATGCACAGCTGCCAAATGGGTTTTGGGCTAAAGCTGTATCAACAGTTGTTCATCTTGTAAATAGATCTCCTAGCAAGGTTTTGCAGAAGGATTCAGTGCCAGAGATGGTATGGTCAGGCAAAATGCCCTCATACAAGCATCTCAGAGTCTTTGGTTGTGAGGCATATACTCACGTTCCAAAAGAATTTAGGAACAAACTTGAGCCAAAGAGTAGAAAGTGCATCTTTCTAGGCTATGATAATTCTGGTGAGATGGGGTACAAACTTTGGGATCCTGAATCCAGAAAGGTTGTCCGCAGCAATGATGTTCACTTTAATGAATCCAAATATCATTCTTAACCTGAGAGGGTTGAGGAGATTAGAAGAGTTGTCTTCCAAGAAGATGGACCTGCACGTGCAAGACAAAATGTCAGGGCTCAAGAGGAGCAAGGACAGGATAGAGTGGAACCACAAGTTGTGACTGAGCCTGAGCCACCTATTGTGCGTAGATCTGGACGTGTCACGCGACCTCCTGATAGGTTTGTTCCATCTATGAACTATGTCATGTTGACTGATTGCAATGAGCCTTCATGTTACAAGGAAGCAGTGCAAATGAAGGACTCCGGGAATTGGCAATTGGCCATGCAGTCAGAGATGACAGCTCTGCATAAAAACCAGACATGGAAGCTAGTTAAATTACCACGGGGCAAAAAGGCTCTACCCTATAAATGGGTTTACAGGTATAAGATCACCGCTCATGATAGTCAGCCAAAGTACAAAGCAAGGCTTGTTGCCAAGGGCTTTAAGCAAGAACAAGGCATTGACTTTGATGAAGTCTTCTCTCCGGTGGTCAAGATGACTACATTCAGATGCTTTCTTGCATTGGTTGCCATATTAGATTTGGTGTTGCACCAAATGGATGTCAAGACAACGTTCTTGCATGGTGATTTAGATGTGGAAATTTACATGCAGCAGCCAGAAGGGTTTGTTGAGAAAGGCAAGGAAGATTGGGTATGCCAGTTGTTAAAGAGTCTTTATGGCTTAAAACAATCACCGAGGGCATGGTACCATAAATTCCACAAGTTTATGCTTTCTCAAGGCTACAAACGTAGTGAGTTCGATCACTGTCTATATACAAAGAAGGCTAAGGATGGTAGTTGGCTGATCCTTATTTTGTATGTGGATGACATGTTGATTGCTGGCAAGCACTTGGAAGAAATTTCAGCTTTGAAGTCAAAGATGGCAAAATCGTTTGACATGAAAGACATGGGTGAGGCAAGTCATATACTTGGTATGCGCATTGAGAGAGACAGATCAAAGAAGTTGATTTGGTTATCTCAAACACAGTATATTGACAAGGTTTTGCAACGTTTCAATATGGAGAAGGGAAAGGCACTGAGTGTTCCATTGCCACCATATGTGAAACTTAGCAAACAAGATTGTCCTGTGTCTAAGGAAGAATAGGCTGAAATGGATAAGATTCCATATGCGTCTGCAGTGGGTAGTTTGATGTATGCAATGATTGCTACTCGCCCAGACATTGCATTTGCAGTGGTAGTAGTAAGTCGATACATGTCAAACCCAGGCAAGAAACATTGGGAGGAAGTGAAAGGAATATTGAGATACCTGAAAGCTACAAAGAGCATGCATATATGCTATGGAAGTCAGGAGCTAAGTGTAAAGGGTTTTACAGACTCAGATTATGCAGGTGACTTAGACAACCGAAGGTCTACGTCAGGGTATATCTTTACATTGGCTGGTGGAGCAGTATCATGGCGTTCTAGATTACAAGATTGTGTTACTCAGTCTACTACAGAGGCTGAATATGTTGCAGCATTAGAGGCATGCAAAGAATCAATTTGGCTTAATCGACTAGTAACAAATTTGGGAATCAAAGAAGAGATGCCTGTGTTATATTGTGATAGTCAAAGTGCTATACAATTGGCTCGCAATCCAGTTTATCACTCAAAGACAAAGCATGTGGATGTGAAGTATCATTTCATCAGGGAAATGCTCGAGGATAAGAAACTTCATCTTGTCAAAGTTCACACCATAGAAAATCCTACTAATCTACTTACAAAAGGACTTCCCTCAGAGAGCTTTGCGCATTTTTGCAAGTAGTTAGGTGTAGGGTAGTACATCACTTCTCTACATCTCTTGTATATTAGCTTGTATAGTAGCTTCTCTCACACTTAAAGTACCACATTGGACTTTAAGTGGGAGGTTGTTGGGGTATAAAGCCCAATGTGGTCGCCCAGGTAAGTGGGCGGGCCGCCAGGTATGTACACATGTTCTTTTGTAAAAACCTAATAAGAACTCACTATGCTCTACACATTACAGTAGAGCGATTTCACCATATTGTCGTGCTCTTCTTCTCACACTCTCTCTCGCGTCTCACTTCCGCTCGTACTCCTTCATAACCTTGTCCCAAATTTTTCCTTTTATTCCACACATCTACTATTAGACAAATGTCTGGTAGCTCATCCATTGCCAACACATTTACTGAACCTCTCTCTGGCTCTTTCTCCATTGGGTTAACCATCCTCTTCCACTATCGCTTTAGCTTAGGCACCATCTCTATAAGCTGCCCAAAAGTAACATCTACCTTCCTGCTCGTCAGATCCTCCTTCAAGTCATAGCTTAATTGCCCATCCCCTAGTGGAAAATCTGAAACATGAAACTTTCGACGAGCTCTCCTTTTCCTCTTGGCCTTGACACCCTCGCCTTCATGGCTCTTTCCTTTCTTCTTACTAGGACCTGGGGCACTTCTTCCTTCCTTATCCTCTGTGGTCCTCTTCCCAATAGGCATCACTAATGTATCCTCTAGCTTTGATGCCTTCTCCAAGGTGACTACACTTAGCACTTTTGTCTTTCCCTTTTCCTCCTGGGTCAGTCCACTGGTTCCTTCGTCTCCCTTAATTTCGATGCCATAATCATTTGACCTAGTTAACACCTGTCTTGGCAATGGATACATGTCTCCCCCCATCCTTGGTGGCTTATCACATTACGGGCTGATGTGACCCAACTCTCCACAATTATAACATGTGGGCGTCTTGAAGGGGATCGGGGAGCACCACAGACGGAGAGAGAGAGAGAGAGAATGAGACACACGACACAGATATGGGTGGGGAGACTCAAAGAGTGAGCAGCCCCCTATACACTTATGCTATGTATAAAGAATACAAGTCAGTGGGCGCCCAAACTCTGGGCGGCCGGGCAAGGCACAAGCGCCTATACCCCAACAACCTCCCACTTAAAGGCGATTGTGCCTTTAAGCAAGGGAACCTAGTCTAAAGACTACAAAAGGCGAGAGAAAAATGCTCTCAACCGATGCCCACTGGCTGGCTGTGATTGTGTGCATCCGGCTGTCCTGCTCCCGTGTAAGTCCATACACCACCAGACGTACCGCACACGTACTGCAAGTATGTACGCAATACCTGCATATCTCCCTCGTGCACTATGCCATCATCAGTCAACAAACGACTGACAACCCCAACTGCAAATGCTCCCACTGCAGCTGCGATATCCGGTCTCAAGATCAACATCTCATACATGAGACCACCGAATGCCGATGCAATGCTAGCGGGCCCTGCTAGCTCTACGGAGCATGCATCAAA
This sequence comes from Adiantum capillus-veneris, assembly GCF_014529385.1. Classification (NCBI taxonomy): domain Eukaryota; kingdom Viridiplantae; phylum Streptophyta; class Polypodiopsida; order Polypodiales; family Pteridaceae; genus Adiantum; species Adiantum capillus-veneris. Next base: position 35,363,856 of record NC_140939.1, read on the forward strand.
ATAAATATCCCTGGCAATAGGCATCTCTGACTGACAAGGCATGTCAGCCACATGCATCTCCTGACTGTCCGCAAAAGACGCATCAACCTGTCGTGCAATCTCATAGCACACCAGCTGCTCTAGGTGTCTACTGGAAGACATATCCTACACAACTATATCCCCATGCTCACTGTCGAGCATAGAAAGGAATGATTGCATAAACATCTCAGCCTCCTCTGCAATCATCCACTGCAAACATGACCAATCAATCTGCTGTGACTCACTAGAGCTCTCATGCTCTAGCTCCGTATGCATAGACTCTTGCACAACTTCCTCCTGTCGTGACTCACTAGAGCAAGACCGCTCCACCTGTCTATCCTGCATAGAAGTATCTCACACAACTGACTCTCTACTTTGCTCAGTCACTAGAAAAGCATGCATGTCTGACTCTATCACCTCTCTGTGTGACTGCTCAAGTCGTGCCCCAACTGTGTGCACAATGAGCTCACTACTCTGCACTCCATGCAAAGCACCCTGCAACCCATGAGAAAAAGAGACTATCCGGGTCTCTCGCTCTCTGCATGGCTGTAACAAGATTGAGACTCGACCATCTCGCATGAGTACTACGTACAATGGGTACCATGTGCCAACTCTAGCACCTCTCATAATCACTAGAGAACCCAAATGCAACGCAAAATATCGCTCAAGCAGCGATACCCGACATCCACTATCCCGTAATAACTGTTTGACTGAGATCAAATCTCGTCTCAGATTTGGCACATAACGCACATGACGCAGGGTAAATATCATACCACTGGGCAAGGACAAATATACCTCTCCTGCACCCTCAATGTCATACACAACACCATCAGCCATGTGCACACAACCAAGTCTCCCACTAGAAAACGTGCTAAACCACTCACGATGCGGCGTGACATGGAATGTAGCATCTGAATCTAGTAACCACTGTGAAGACAATGTGCAATCCGATATGCAATCCGTAGACATAAGATCGTCTGAAGACAAGCTAGATGTAAATGTGACATCGCCGTCACAAGCATACTCAGTAACCACCGTACTGATCTCACTAGCATCTGTCATGCCCAAATCTGCATCACGCATCTGTTGCCTCCATTGTCTCAAACGCCTGAAACATTGACGCCTAATGTGCCCTCTATGTCCACAATGCCAACATGTCAAGTCTCTATGCCGTCGAGACTTGCGTGTGGGATCAATCTCTCCCATGGAGATAGAAGTGGGACTAGACTTCCCTGTAGACATGGATGTCGCGTACATAGCATGTAAACTCTTCCATAAAGCATGAGTTGTAGTCTCCCTCGAGACCTGCCAGTCAACAGACTCAACCAGATGCAAACGAATTGTAGACATTGCTAACTCATCAAGATCCTTCCAATCATCATCATGCATAGACTTGGGCTTCGCCGATAAACCACACAAGGGTTTATCCTGCCCCAAATCCGCCAATGCAACAAGTATATGCTCCTTCCAAGCAACAAAATCTGCACCATCAAACTGTGTCAGACCATAACGTTGGAAGTCAAATGAAAAATCAGCCATAATGCTCACAAAAGAGCAACCAACAATGAGTAGCAAATGTCAACCAAATCAGCCCTAAACTAGCTCGAATCGCATCAACAAAAGTCTGCAAATATGGTTGTAAAATCTGATGCAAAGTTGCACCAATAACCGTGCAAAGCCTTGCACAAAATCACAAGTCAATATGACTCAATCGCGCATAAATATCTGACAAAATTTTGGCAGAGTATCCTTTGTAATTGGAGCAAAATCTCAACAGTAAGCCTCAAAGAGACAATAATATATGCCACAATGGCCAATCCGGGAATAAACTCGACCGGAATTACCTCACAAAGTCATACATATGAGCATACCCGCTCTTGCCGGAGTACCACTCAAGGGCACCTCAAATGACATACATGTGAGTGATGATTGCTGCCAAAATACCTTTCAATCGATGACCAAATGTCTGCCAGATAACTATAGCAACATTTCGCATAACCTTGCAAGATCTGTCACTATGCTCAATGCGAAATACGGCACACAAGGGCATACACAAGTTACTCCAAACTCCAACCAAATGATGACTGAAAATCACCTGTCAAAGTGGGAGTAAACTCAACCACTAAACTGTCAAAGAGCAACCTACGGATACGTAGAAGCTATGGCGAGAACCTCGATAAAATCCAACAGATTTTCTTCTATAAATTGAGCCAAATCTCAAATAATCTCAGCCATAAACAAATACACAAATCCATATATGGCATACATGAACCGCCAAGACCATGGCAAAATAGCTCACTCTCGCATGAGTGGCTCTCTGGAAAAATGCATATCCAAAAAACTTGTGTACACCTATGAATTTGCTGGTTGCTACAGAAAATACTCCGTGTGTGTGAGATATACCAAAAACAGTGTTTTTGGGACCCGAAAGTGCACAAATAAACCTGTTGTTGTACCTGCTGTAATTCAAAGCATAATTTCAGCAAATAGACATCACCATCGCGTCCGGAGCCTGCCAAAACCCTGACCTAGATTCCTGGATCATGTAGATCTGACTCTATATGACGGAGCTACGCAAAAAACTACGTTTTAGAGCCCGAAAATGGCAAAAACGAGCTGCACACAGTCTTGAACCTGCTCCTGCTCCACTCTGCGTGATGCAATGTCATCTCAATGCAAGCTCCAATGCAAGAGCTCTGCCACAACAGCATCCAAGCACTCGAATGTCAAGCTCTCCTCCGCCGAGCACTTCTCTAACGAGCTCCACTGAGCTCAAAAGCTCCTCTTACCAAGGAAGCCGCAACCGCCTCCTCGACCAAGCTTGACCACACCAAGCTCCTATTGCATTCTCACAGCAAGTCTTCTGCACAGTCATGACGACAGCGGAGAGCCAACAAGCACTAGAAGATTGAGTTAAAATACCAATTGAAGGGGATCGGGGAGCACCACAGACGGAGAGTGAGAGAGAGAGAAGGAGACACACGACACAGATATGGGTGGGGAGACTCAAAGAGTGAGCAGCCCCCTATACACTTATGCTATGTATAAGGAATACAAGTCAGTGGGCACCCAGACTCTGGGCGGTCGAGCAAGGCACAGGCGCCTATACCCCAACATGTCTGCCTCCAAAACCTACCATTGCTTTGTCCAACACCATTCCTAGGCCTTTCTTCACCTCCTGGCTGATTTGCAAACCTCCCTCGACCTCGATTATTTCCCACTTGACCTAGCATGTTTAGGCTGAGATTCTTCATCAACTCTACCACTTGCCTCATGTCTTTCCTTAGCCCATCATCTTGCACCGATGTAGTGACCACTGTTGGCATAACCTGAGTAGTAACAGGAACCACTGGTTCATGATGAACCCCTGACATGCGACTTGTAAAAACTCTATAGGCTGAAATTCAGACCTCATGGGCAAAGACTCCACCCCTAACTGGCTCATTTTCCTCAACTTCTACTCTTTGTTCCTTGCTACCTCTAGTGCATCTTCATATGTCCTAGGCTTCTTTAGCTCCACTCTCCAATGTATATTCTCCCAAAGACTAGCCAAGAACCTGTCCTTCTTCATCATGTCAGGCGGGGGTACCTGTGGTGCTAAGGCCTTGCACATCCGCTCCCATGCCAATGAGAACTTACGTATGTACGCATCTACTGGCTCACCTTCCTTTTTCACTAAAGCCTGTACATCTTGCCACACTTTGTCAGGATCTTCTATCTTCACAAACTCCACTTCCAATCCATGCCTTAGATTGTCCCAACTCAATCTTACAAGTGGATCAGCCACACGCAACTCCTCTTCAAATGTTTTGGACCAGACTCGTGCATCACTCTTCAAACAAATTTGGAGAAGACGTAACATCTGCGCAGGGTCATGAATCTGGTCGCTAATGCAGGCAACCTCCATCTTTTCCAAAATATCTTCCACATCTTCATCACTTCTTCCATGAAACTCCGGATAAGAGAAAGCCATGGCTACCCAAGTTACAATGCTTTGAGAACCCCTTTGAACACACGTGCAAGAACCCAAAACTTTTGACTACCCAATCCCCAGAAACTTCAATGGAGCTCAACTTTAGATAAGGACAAACACATGCACATCAAATGAGTTTTCATAGTTGATCATCGGAATTACAACAGGCAAAGGACATTCCAGGATCTCTCGTAATCTTCTTGGCCTGAACATAAAGACTATGCACTGCTGGAAATAAATCTTCCTGGACACATGAACATTTATATGGATTCTTTGAGCTAAATGAAAAGGAGTGAATTGAGGGCCATTTTGATCATCCATTAAAGCCAACCATGAAGCTCCCAAGAAGGCACACCTGACTTAACCTCTGATTTTGCCAAAATTTCAGCAGCATAACAGCATAAATGGCTCAAAAGACCAAGAAACCAGCCATCATAACTTGAAAAAATTTTGACAGAGTTTCCCCAGAAGTAGAGCAGTAGGAACCCAAAATATAGACTGTATATAGATGCATAAACTGTCAACAATAGAACCCGAGCATCAAATAGGACTCACTAGTACATAGCCTATGGCGAGGTCACAAAAAGGGTGCTCCAGCTACCTGTATCACCGAAAGGATCTCCACATTTGAGAATCCCCCAGCTCAATAAAAACCTCACGCTATCGACCCTCACACGAAGGCTAATGCAAATCGCGTATAGTCAAGTCTCATAAATGACTATCTTCCAGACCAAGTCTCAGAAATGGCTGGGACTGCCAAATACAACCAAGTATGGCTCCACAAAGGCGTACAATGGTAGTTTCCACAAGGAACGTACAATCCAACAGACAATGCGCTCAAACAGGCGCCAAATGATGCATACCCACAACAACTGCAACTAACACCACTGCTAGTATATCATTGTACTCCAGCTACGTGTACCTATACCTGTCCCTGTAACCTGTAACCTCTAACCTGTAATCTCGAATCTCGAAGCTTGAAGCTCGAAGCAGAAGGTACTCGAAGAAGATCCTCCGTGGGGGCGCCAAAAGAATGTGAGCGGGATGAAAACACACACAACGCCTCTATAACGACCCGACACACACTCTTGGGAAGATACACACACACACACACACACACACACACTATGGGGCACCACTCGGCTTACACAACCAGCCTGGGCGAGACAGGAAACACACAGACGGAGTGAGAAGAGAGAGATTTCCCACTTGCCCACTCAACACTCACACATACACACTCACACACACACTCTCAATTCAGCTCAAAGGAGGCAAATTGTTGTTGTTTAGACTCAATGAAGCTCAGCCCAACACCAATGGGGCAAATAGTTTACACAGTATTGAGGAAATACACTAGATACAACCACAAAGTTAAGCAGAGGCTTCACTCACCGGAGAAGATTACACAGAAAAAAGCAGAAAATATGTGAGTAATTTGGCAAAATGGACAGCGCCATTGCGTCCGGAACGCCCAAAAACCCCACCCTACAATGTCACAGTGCTCAAATCCGACCTCGGACGAGCAGTTTAGGGCCAAAAAATGCTCCAAAATGAGCAAAAACACAGTTGCGGCTGTTCCTCCTCTCTTCTCCACGTTTTTTTCTGGTCTTCTCTCTGTTTTTTCAGTTCCCACACTTATCTTTTTTAGTTGGGCACCCGTGGTCTTTTAGATGACCTCAAACGGACCCCGAACCGGTCAAAAACTGACCTCGCAGTGCATAGTTGTCACCTTTTTTGCATCATCCGCACACCTGGCACTCAGTTTTTCCAAATAATGCATCCCACAACCACGTGAAGTGGCCCCAAAAAGTGGTCCTCATGATGATCTTTCTGCATAAGTATCACAAGAAAACACCCACGTCGTGTCCATACTTCTCCGCGTGCAAGTATTGACCCCGTTCGACCTCCTGACGCCACTCGATGCCATCTGACGCACCTTCTTACCTCATGTCATCGGCCCACGGATAGCTTCCTTGAGAATTTTTACGTGCTACCAACTCCTCCTTATTGTAGAAAAAATACACTGGTATTGATAATAGTGAAAATCGATGCACTATGTACACCTTGTCCTACCCGTACACACGTGGGCTATGGAAATTGGGTAATCCTTTATTCGATGCACGATGCATGTGTATGTACATATGCGCAATCCCTTGCTCAAAAAAACTCCTGACAACGGCAATAGAAATTCTATTGAAAGTATGGCATCAAGACCATGAACAAGATTAAAGGGTGTAGCATTTAAAGTTGTTTTGAATGAAACTCGATAAGCCCATAGAGCAGCTGATTTGTTATGGATGACCATAAATTCATTAAGCAGATACTCGATTACCTCATTAAGGAAATGAGTTCCCCTATCACTGACAATTTCTATTGGCAGTCCATATATTGTGAATACACACTCATATATGAATGCGGCAGTCATTTTGGCATCATTCTTTTGAGTTGCTTTAGCCTCCGTCCACTTAGTCAAATAGTCCGTAGCTTCCATGATTATTGAGCTTGGGTTCTATAAGCAGGTGGCTATATTGGCCCAACAAAGTCTATACCCCATTTTGCAAAAGCTCTAGCTCCCATCATCGGTCTTAAGGGCATGCTACCCACTCTTGTTGGCATTTTTGCTTGTTGACAAACATCACACCTTCGAACATATTCTTTGGCATCTGCAAAAAGTGTTGGCCACCATATGCCTACCATTAAGATTGCTCTTGCGGTGGTCTCACTAGAAAAGTGACTTCTAGTTAATCCAGCATATGCTTGCTCGATAATTGAATTATATTTGTCTTCATTTGCACAAAGACGCAAATGTCGATCCTTACCTCTCCAATACAGCTGGTTTCCATAAGAGCATAGTCTCTTGCTTCAGTTTCAATCTCATATCCTCAGGACATGTTTGGCTCGATAAGTAAGTAATGAGATAGTTACTCCACTTAGAAAAATGCGACATTTGGAACAATGGTACATGAGGTATGGGTGTTTGTTTTTTATGTCAAGGACAATCCTTTATGAAAGAGCGAACATCACTCCTCATAGTTGGCCAAAATACTCCAAGGATCAAGATCCTTTGCATAGTTTGGTCTTCCACAAAGTGAAGTCCTACTACGATAATATGTGCTTGACTTAGGTATTGGGTTTTCTCTTCAGGATTAATGCATAAGAGCAATATTCCATCTCGGTTTCTTTTGTATAGCCTACCAGCTAGTAATTGATACATACTCGATTGCTCCATTAATCCGATTGTAACAGGAAGTGGTATTTGTGAATCCACTTGAGCGATGGTCATCAATGAAACCATATTTTTTGACCATCGAGGTATCATTTCCACGGATAACAAATAGGTATCTGGTAGATCATCATCTATTCCTTTAGGTGATTCTCCTGAAACAATCCTTGACAAATGATCTGCTCTTTGATGAGTAGTGCCCTTTTTCACAACCACGGTGAAATCAAATTCCAAAAGAATGATGAACCATCTCACTATTCTTCTTGTGTTGCATGGCTTGTTGACGAAGTACAATAAGGTTTCGTGGTCCACAAAGAACATGAATTTTTTTGCTAATAGGTAATGTCTATACTTTTTTACGGCATAGATCATTCCTAATCCTTCCCTTTCAGTGGTGGTGTAATTGTTTTCTGCCATGTTCAACTATCAGCTAGCATAAGAAATAGGAAAATCGATTTTTCCGTCTCCTGGTTGAGCTAGTATACACCCAATGGCAAAATTGAAAGCATCTACATGTATGTGAAATATCTTATTCCAATGTGGTGCTTTCAATATTGAAGCTGAAGTGAGAGCTTGCTTACTCTTCATGAAGGATTCTTCACATGCCTCAGTCCATTCAAAGTGTGTAATCAAGCTATACATGGGTTTTGCAATTATAGCGTATATGTAAATGAATCGTCTGTAATATCCACAATGTCCCATGAAGGCTTGAACCCCCTTGACTGTTGTTGGTTTATACAAATTAGCAATAACATGAATTTTATCCATATAAGAAGCTATGCCATTTTTAGACACTGTATATCCAAGAATTTCTCCTTGTCTACCATGAATGTGCACTTTATAATATTTAAGCAAATCCTATAAAGTCTATATTTTTGGAATACCTTTTTGAGGTGTTCAAAATGATCAGCCCGGATTGATGAATGTACGCATAGATCATCCATATATACTTCCAAGGATTTCGTAAGATATTTTTTGAAAGCATGATTCATCAATCTTTGGAAGGTGGCAGGAGCATTAGCTAACCCAAAAGGCATAACCCAATAGAAAAAAATACCCCATTCTGTTGCAAAACCAGTTTTATGTTGATCTTTTGGGTCAACCAAAAGTTGATTGTATCCCAAAAAGCCATTTAAGAAGCTGTAAGCTTATTTTCCTACAGCTCATAAAACATTCTTAGTGATTGGAAGAGAAAAAATTTCTCTATTGGAAGCTGCATTCACTTTCTTGAGGTTGACACACACTCGTAATTATCCATTCTTCTTGGGTACTACCACAATTGGAGACACCCAATCTGTGTGTTCAATTCCATAGATGAATTCGGCTTCCTTTAGTTTTTCAATCTCTTCTTTGATGTTTCTGGTAAATGTTTCATTGTATGTGTATGGCCTTTGTCTGCTTTGTTTCGCATCATCTCTCATGGGTATAGTATGTTGACAGATTTCTAGATCAACACCCTTGAGATCCTTGTAAGACCAAGCAAAGATATCTCGGTATTCTTTCAGCAAGCTTAGCAAAAGCTCTTCTTCTTCTTCTGTTAGGTCATTTGCAATGTAGGCAAGCCGAAGCTCTTCTCCTGGTTCAGCCAAATCTATCCTTTTTGCGTTTTCAGGCCCTTCGTAGGACTCGCCCTGTTTTCGTAGTTCTCTACTAACAGGTTGTTCGACAATGATTTTTCGATCTTGAAGAGTATATTTCTTGTAATGGGATGGAACACTTATTACATCTTTACCATCCTCTTCTGTGGTTTCCATTTCGGTTGTATATATCTATTTTAGAGCTTTTTTCAACTCTTGATACTTCTTTTTCCGCTCAACTCGTGTCATGGTTGACTCCTTATCCTGTTTTTTTGGCTTTGCTTGAATATCCTTTTTCGTTTTTCTCAATGTTTTTGACACTTCTGGATATTTGTTTGAAGGATATTTGCTAGTGATTTTGTCCTTGACACAATCATGTGCATCTATCTGCATCAAGGAATGTATTCTACTGGAGACTGATGGCATAGGTCTAGATTTTACATTTCTGGTGTCCCTTTTTCATCATACCATTTCTGTCTTCTCAATTTCTGGTTAGGAAAGTCAAAAAAAAATTCCTCCCCTCCTTTCATGAGTAGCTTAGCTCTCACATGTTCTTTTTCTGACCGCGAATCTTCTAAAGTAGCTGAGTGTTCTTGTAACTCATCTGTTGCATCGTAGTAGAGGTCTCAAAAGACTTGTTGATTATTAAGTCCTTGGGTTCCTCAATTTCATCTTCAATGTAGAGGGTTGAAATCATTTGGATGTGAATTATGTCATAGCTATCCTCATTTCAAAATTGAGTAGGCATAGACGTATTCACACATACATCCATTGTGGCTAAAATTTGAGTCCACTCAAATGGCTCAAACAAATGCTCTGCAAAGGGTTCATGTACATAGGATTCGTCGGTGAAATCCCTTTTTGAGATACATTCTTCTCGTTTTAAACTCCCGTTTTCTGAAGCTCTGCACATCCAAATAGGAGTGTCTTTGTTCAACCAGGATGGAAGCTTAGTTTTAGTCAAAGAACTGAATCAAACTCTTGTATGGGCATTTTCATGACATCTCTATAAGTGTGATCTTTTAGATTAATCCTTGTTATAGATCCCACTTGCTTCAAGTACAGATAATTGTTTCTCCAATCTTGGATGAGTTGTACTTGTCGCATGAAAGGTCTTTCCAATATGATTTTGTAATTGAGTTTCTTCCCAAAGTCTACTATGACAAAAGTGTGTTGATATTCAATCCCACAGGAATTAACTATCACTTTTTCAAGCATTCCTAAGGGTCTTTCAATATGTCCATCAGCCAATTGCAATTTCATTCGAGTTTGTCTAATGGCTGGCTGTCCCCACGATTCCCATACTTCTTTCGTGGCTATGGCTATGCCTGCCCCACTATCCAGTATTGCCATGGTTTCAATGTCATTATATTTCACTAGAAAGGTGGTATTTTCTTCTTCCCCTTTGTAGTATTCTCCGACTTTGTTCATTGGAACAGATCGAATCTCTCTGTTGTCCATTTCGTGTTTCAATTTTTTCTTTTTTTTTGAGATTATACCCGTTATCCCCACCTTCTCGAGGGTTTTCTGTAGATCATTCCATAAATATGGTCTGAGTTTCAACAGCTCTCCCAAAGTAAGAGTACATTGGATGGGTGTAGACATGATTTAATGGATGTTATCTACTTCTAGGGTCTATTCTTCTCTTTTTACTTGAGTGGTCTTACACACTATGGATTCATCTTTGTTATCTCCCAAGTAAGAGGGTAATGTTTTCAAGGTCAATGGTTTAGACATCCTTGAAGCTTCAGATCTAAATTCCCCATACAAGGATCGTACATGCATGTCCATCTCAGGAGGTAGGTTGTCTAACCAAACTTAATCTATAGAAGTTGACTTTATAGTTAGGCTCCCATCATTAATCTCTCTAACTTTTTCCCATAAGTGTCCTGGCCAATCTTCCTCTACGAACGGAATTCCGTCTAAGGCATTTTCGTTTTCCGGCACTATAAGTTCTAGATCTTTTGTTTCAAGGTGGGTTCTATGACCACTTTGGATTTTTCTCGATTGTCTCTTATCAAGAGACACAAGCTCCTCAGGTTTTGCCATACTTTCGAGCTTGAGTTTTTGTTTTTCCAGCATCTCTTGCGTGATTCTTACCAAATTTTGATAAGCTTCAAGCTAGTTGCATCCATGTCTGGAGAAGGATATTTTTTCCATTTGTTTTCCATGTTTTGACCTGCTTTAACACCCGCTTGGTAGGCTTCCAAGGCTGCATTAATAGGCTCAAAAATTTTATAAACCAAAATTGATCCTCCAGATTTCACGGTTGTTTCTTTGATTTCACTTCCAATTTCTTTCACCTTTTCCTGGAATATTTGTTTTCCTTTCTCCTTGATTTCAGCCCGTTGTTTCTGTTTTCTCATGTCATACCTTTTGCTTCTGCTTCTTTTGGTCTTTTGAGAGGCAATTTTTGTATTCTTAGAATCAACCAAGAAGTTATGTTTCTTTTTCTTAGTCTGGTCTCTGGTGATTACCGCGATTGGAACAATCGGTTCAATCTCAGATGAGGTACTAAATATCACTTGGACTACATTTACTACTATTTTACCCTTGTTTAAAGGATTTTTAGGACAATCTTCCGAAAAGTGTCCTCCCTTTTTGCAACATTATATGCAATAAGATTCAATTGGCTTAAGGTTCTTGTCAGGCTCTGGGCATTTATTTTTCCAATGATCATCTGCACCACAGCTATGACAATTTCCTGTTCTTGGCTTAATCATGGGTCTCACCATAGGAGGTCTAACACCTTGATTAGCTACATAATACATTGGTGCAAGCTCTGGTGGAGCATAAGTCACAGGTTCTTCCATTGGTGGTGGATGTGAATTATACCAATCTCCTTATACCATTACTGTCGATGGACTAGGCTCAGCATAGGGTGTAACAGGCACTAGTGCTTGTTCATCTATGACTCCTTTTGAAAGCATGTACTTGCAGGCACTGCATTATGTCCTGGATATGGAGGTTGTTGACCCAACATGGGTTGAGGTATTTACATACCCATCGGTGGTATTTGAGCCGGTGCCATGTTAGGCTGGTCTCTATACATGGGTTGTCCTTGTGGCCTCATGGACACATACTGAACATTTCCATCATACTTTGGTCGGTAGTAGCACTCATTGATCTCATGGTTGGTTCATTTACCCTCTGTTGCACACCATTTCTACGGTCTAATTGGTTGTCCATGTTGAGGTATCCCTTGTCCCGGTCCTCTCATAGGTGCTTTTTGCATGTTATTCATCATGTCACTCATCCTTTTGAGCATGTCTTCTATGGTTGAAATTAATGTTGTAGCAGCCGTTGCCACTTGTCCCGGTTTAGTGGATATTTTTTTCTTACTTTGGTTATCCTTAGGGACATCTTCTTTGTTGAAAATTATCACAATTGTCTCCTAAGTCAATAGCATCTGACACACACTCTTCTAGGGTTGTATGCTTCTTGCTATAGAGTATAGCATGAAGTTCTTTGTTTAGCAGTCCCTCTAGAAACAATGATACTAGTTGTTCTTTTGCAGGTATCTCTAGCCTTGGTCATCTGCCAATGTATTGTTTCATTTGAGTTGCACAATCCCTAACAGACTCACCTTGTTTCTGCTTAATGCTGTAGATTTAAGCTACCGTATTGTGTTTGATCCCCGTTTTGGAGCAAGCAACTACAAATCCCAACAATCCCTATACAGGTAGGTTGGTAGATCTGCTGATACCTTATAAGTTATCCTTGATCTTGATCTTAAAGATATAGATGATCTTCATGGACGTTAGTTGTCCTCATTTGGCATGCAAAGTCCACAGAAGATCTTTTACATTTCTATCGTCCCAACAGTAGACTCTGATCCTAGGATTATCCATACTAAGTCGTTTCAAAGCCTTCAAATCAACTTGATCGTATCCCTTGAATTCTAAAGTTGGTGTTCCTTCTTTGGCGGTCATATCTGGAATTATAGTATTTAACTCTAACCCCCATTTTGTCTATCACGTCAGGGTTTTCGACTTGTAAATATTGAGTTTCGTTTCTATCTATGTACATTTTTCCTTGTTTGTTTGCCCTGATTTCTTCTTCGAACTCAATCCATGGTCATCAATGCGAATAGCATACTCTTCGTTAGGATCCAGGTAAACCTGAGCTCCATGGTGATTAGTTTTATAGAAAGAGAGTATATGCTTATAGCGCATTGTCGTTCCGGTTTCCGAGTGAGTCAAATAAGAAGACATTTCAGATGTTGAATCTGAGAAAGTGTGTAAGACTTCTTCAAGGATAGTGTGCAAAGAATTGCCTTGATTCACGCTTTCTTCGTGGATACTCTACTGGAGGTTTCTTTAAATATGCCCTAATTTCCTAGTACACAACCAGATCTAAGGTTCATAAAGGCTTGTGAAGCCCTAGATAGAGTACTTACCTTTGGATTGACTTGTTGTTCAATTTCTTCCACTTGACTGGATTGCAACTTCTGTCAAGCTACTAATTCCTTGTCTGTTACCTGATTCTTGTATCAATTTTGATCAAGTTAGCTATTCTTTCACAAAGACAGTATAGTTTTTTGCTAACTATTATGATTGGTCTATGTGTATCACTTCAAATCAAGCTAATTGAGTCAGCAATTGAGACTTTTAGACTCGACTTTGGTAAAAATCAAAAGATTAATCTGCAACCTGGAAACTGAGTGAACATGTACCAATTTGGATCCGATTGAGCCCAAAATTGCTCGGTGGCTTTGTATTATGCTGGTCTAAGACTGTACAAGTTCAAAAGTCAAAAATGATCTCTCTGTAGCACTGTCAATTTTTTGCACTTTTTGGCTTGGTTTGCCAAGTATACAACCTATTAAGGTCCTTGGATAAGTTTCAACAAGTTTGGACAAAATATGTCCAAGTTGATCAACTGTTTTGTGTCCGTAGACTCTGATTTCAAGAATTTGGCTTAAGTCTCACTTTTGTGATCCAAATTTCACCAAAATTGATTTGTGTTGTCTACTTGATATGCTTGACCTTGGCGTATGTTCAAATATGCAAGATTGTCAATTTTTGAAGCAAATGTAAATAATCATGATTATTTACTTTAGCTAATTTTTTACAATATTTTATTCCAATCTTGACGCAGATCTATTAAGAACTTCAACTTAAGGTCTCTAGCCAAGTTTCATCAAGTTTGGACAATTTTTGGTCAAATGGTCATCAATTTTATGTCCGTAAAGTGACTTCGCAAATTTGGTCACAATTTTTAATCCAATGATCCGAATCTTACCAAACCTGGTTTGTGGGCTTATTTACAACATGGTAAAACTAGTGGTATGCTAACTTGGTCAAAAAAGTTAAAAAATGGGACAGATGTAAATAATCGTAAATATTTACAACTGACAACTTTTTGCATCTTTTTAGTCAACTGAGCATGTACACATGTCTATCACATTAATATAAGTCTATGAATCAAATTTCATCAAGTTTGGACTATTTGTTTTCCAATTTACACTCAAGTTCTCTCCAATGTACCTTTACAAATTTTTTTTGTACACATGCAATGAGTCATTGGTATCAACCTTGGTCAAATTTGAGCTAAAAATAAATAATGCAATTATTTACTTCAAGATTAAAATGATCATTTTTGCACTTTTTTCATGGATAGTCTTTTTATAAGTTATTTTAAGCTAGGAATCAAGTCAAAAATTAATTTGGCCTAAAATGTCAAGAAAAAGTAAATAATTTGAGTTTTTGCAAACTCTTGAAATGTTTACCTCAAAGTGTCCTTGAGCTTACCCCTGGTTCATACAACTTTTAAGCATACTCTCCGGTCGGACTGAGTGGTTTGAAGTCTTTTCGTGCTATTTCTAGCCGTAGATCTGAAATTCTACCACTTCAAATAACAACTCACAATGATTCTTTCGAAGAGAGCAATGTTCTGAAATCCACCTCGGATCCTACTTACCCTACTCCTAGGTTCTCATGCAATGGGTTTGTGGAAAGTGTCCACAAGCACTTGTTTTTTATGGTTTCTTGAGCATTGATCGTAAGACTTGTCTCGTCTATCAATCATTCTCAAAATCCTAATCTAATTCTACAATCTTACAGTCCTAAAGGCACTCAACAAGTACAATTACTTCCAAGCTACCTCTACACAGCAAAAGACGACAATCTTAGGCTATGTGGTTTTTAAAAGAAATTTTTGACTTTAGGAGATCCTAGAGGAAGTTAAAGGATAACTTTACAAAATGCTCATGTTTTTGCCTAGTTTAGGTCTCTTCGATCCCCGGCAGCGACGTCAAATGTGGGACGGGGGTCTAACCTCACTCCTATCTTATTGCAAATTTAGCGAGAACCACGATTAAATTGTCAATCCATGGGTCAACTAGTGCATAGAGGCTACAAGAGGTTGTCAATCTCTTCAAAAACAACGAGCAACTTGTATCTAACTCAAGCTACACTCAATTGATTGAAATCACCAAAAGCCAATCGCCCATCGACGAACAAATCACATCCTTTACCGCATCAAATGACATCCAAACATAACAAAACTTCTAGGACGTGTTTATAAGACCTAAGCACACATGCTTATGGTCTCAAATCCCACTTTAGGTCAAGTGCTAAAACCGCGATTATTAATAGCAGTGGATTTTTGACCTAGACGTTTTCGACCTAGAATGCACCTAAAGGTTTAGCAATCATGCTCCAATATCCTGCCTATGCTTAGTTTTTTATTTTGAAGTGTAAATTCCTACTTATGATGAAATTAAGCTGCGGGTCGACGACGCCAAAAGCTACGAAATACTGTGAAATGCTTACGTCAATGCATAGAGCTCTTACCTGCGGTTACAACGCAACAGACGCGACTGCAATGTGACAACCGAGGAGAGAATAGGAAGAGTGAGAAGGAGAGAAGTGAGCGTCGTTAGCTCACACTGTGTATTTCATTATCCAAAACTTTCTAGTAACTTACAAAAATTGGCTTTTATACCTTAGCCAAGGTTTTTGGTGGTCAAAACTAATAATTTGGGAGTTCTAACTAAAGATAGGTAATGACAAGTTGATACAATCTGTAAGCTTGTAGCCCCGGCTCATCAATTACAAGGTTTACCCAAAAAATAGGAGTTACAATATTCTCGATTTATAAATAATAATAAGTGTTTTTTCAATGAGAGCTCCAAAAATGGTATCCGAGTTAGCTTGCTGCTAACATGATGCACCTTTCGTTATTAGTACACAAACAATTGTTTCTCCAGAGCGAGCATAATATAGCAATTGGGCGCTTAGAAGATCTACTCATGTATCTGTTGCACCTTAGCATTTTGAGCTAGAACTGGACTATTTGTTAGTCACTGTGACTACGGTGAGCCCATTTGTTATATGTAAGATATTCAAATCGAAGATAGCGTGAAGTGGGAGTAGGCTACGCAATCTGAGTATAACTTAATCTTAGACAATGAGACTTGGGAATTGATGGAGTTACCAGAGGATAAACAAGCACTTCCTTGAAAATGGGTGTACAAGAAGAAGTACATTGTAGAAGATCCCGATCCTAAGTATAAGGGTAGAGTGGTTGCTTAAGGATTCAAGCAAAAATAAATAAATAAATTTGATGAATTCTTTTCCCCAGTGATCAAGATGACTACACTGCATCTTGTGCTTGGTTTAGTAGCCATAAAAGACATGGAAGTGGTACATCATGTTTGATTAGTACATTCAATCCCAAGGTTATGTTCGAAGCCAAGAGAATCATTGATTGTACACAACGAGGTTGAACAATGGTTCCCTCATTATTCTAATGTTATATGTGTATGATATGATTATATCCGAGAAGTCCAAAGATGAGATTGTACTTCTCAAGGATGCCTTAAGCAAGCAGTTTTCCATGAAAGATTTGGGCAATGCACATCATTTTCTTGGTATGGATATCAAGAGAAATTGTAAGCATCGTGGAATACTTGAACTATCATAGGAAGAGTATATTCATCACAAGGTCTTGCAACATTTTAACATGCAAGAGGGAAAACATTGGGTACCCCAATGGCTGCATAAGTAAAACTTAGCAAGAATGATTGTCCCAAATTAGATGTTGAAAAGGCAGAGATGCAAAAGATGCCATATACCTGTTGACCACTCCCACTACAAATGCAATGTCGGTTAACGTAGTAACCATGGCATACATGAGACTGCCAACTGCCAAAGAATATGAGAGGGGAAAGTGTCAAGCCAAGGGCCAAGACAGACATGCAGTCAAGGGGCGCTATATTTAGAGACTCCCCGTGGTCTAACATTGGTATCAGAGCAAGGTGGAGAGAAGAAAGAAGGGAGCTATGGAAGAGGAGAGAAGTAGGTCTAGCATGGTCATGCATGAAGGTCTATGTGTGTGTGTGTGTTCGTAAATATTTGCATGACGAAGCATGACTTGGGTTTGGAGGAAGGCCACGGAGGAGGCGAGTTGGAAGGTTGTGTGCATGGCATGCAAAGTCAAGGTGCATGGATGTGGGAAGCAGTCCCTGCAGAGCCAAGGAAGTCCAAGCCGACACGACCCGCAGTGTGGACGCGAGGTTTTGTGAAGGAAGTCAAAGCCGACATACCTGGTCCAAATTCTACATGGCTAGACTCTATGGATTTTCACTAGAATGAGGTTTCCTTTTCATGAGGGATGCAGGGGCCATGGAGCCTTGTGGCGGTCTGCAAGTCATGTTTCCTCTCTCGCGCTCTGTTCTCTGCCAGCCATCGCTACGGGGAATTAAGTTCACATTTTTTTTAAATTTTTGGCTGCTCTAATGTGCCCAAGGGGCCATATTAGGGGCCCCTCCCACCACGGGCAGCCAAGGTACTTGCCTTGGCTTCGGCTGTGGCGTTGTGTTTACCTTGGCTTTCGATCGAGGCCTTCCATGCCAGGAAACTACGCTGACAAAATTTTCCAAGATCACAAAAAATTTGAAATGCAAATACCGCCAAAGGTCGTGAGAATGCAATGGCATGCAAGCCTATGGAATTACAACCTCGTCAAGCACGGGTGTTGTCGAGGGTGATGAACGGCCTCTATCGCATGAAGTTCCATGGAATGGATGCATGTCAGTAAGGGCCATGTTTCCAATAGGGCAAGATACTCTAGCATACTTCTGAGGTAGGCAAAAAAATTCATTTTGTTTGTTACTTTCCTCCATAGCATGTTGCATCATGGCCCAAGCACGGCTTCTACAGACGAGGTTGTTATCACCATCGATCACAAGCATGGCTTGTTACGGGCGTAACAAACTAGGTGTTTCACCATAGCAAGATTTTCTTTCATTCTTGAGTTGTCATTCTGAAGCACGGCTTCTTTATGCATATGCAATGATTGATTCCTTACTTTTTGCTATGCTATTAGCATACCAACTTGACGCTTTGTAAGTGTACATGTACGACCATCCAAAGCGTGCCGGCATGAATTCATCCAATGGGATTCCATGGGAGCAAGGCTCATCCAAAGATGCTCATGGGTATGGTTTGTGTAACACCACTAGAGCATTGAATTTGCTCACAATCTTCCTATTTGCTTGAAAATCGAGCAAGGCCCTTCGCATCTCGAAGTCGAGCATCTATTGAACCTTTAACTCATTTGATTCTTACGATGGCACGATTGTCAGTGGGTGTACTTCATGAGATACGCATTAGATATTTGTTTATTGAGCATGTGCTTGATAACTATGGTATGCAATGGGCATCTATGACTGATCAAGGATCTCAATCATAGAGTCAAGTATGTACGAGATGCATAATTTGTACATATTATTCTGTTTTCCCAGTCGATCTACAAGTAGAAAAGGTTGATTTTTTGTGAATGATCGACAAGGTCGACTTTCTGCTAATAGGACATCCATCTGTTAGCATGAATATCCAGTAGCTATGAGCTCTCAGAAACTTCATAAGTAGTTATGTGAAACAAGGCTTCAATTTATGCATTTTGCATTGAGACTTCCCAAGTTTGGCATATGCTATGAGCATACAAGCTTAGGAGGGATTTGGAACTATGCTTGCAGGATATTTCATTACGTTCCAAACGAGAATAAATGTTAGCTGAGGGTGTATATGATACACGCGACAACTCTCTTTCGCACAGCAGAATAGGCTATGAGCCAGATGGGAATGAGTTCTTCCCTCAAAAGTTCAGGACAACTGGTTATAGTAGGATGACCAGTGCTTTAACAATTTCACATGAAGCAAGGCTTTTAAATCGTGCTAAGATATTTATTCTTGATTGGGCATCAAGGGCATTGGCACACAAGTTTGGGGCACTGGCAAACATCAGGATATCACTTCATCAAATTGTTGGAATTAGGGTTGCAGAGAAACGCACACAGCTTGGAGAAGACGAAGGAAGCTCGAGGCACACAATGGAGAGTGTAACTTAGTGTGTAATGGAAAGATATATAGCCCTAGAGTGATAGGCGTATATACAATGCACGGGCGAAAAAACCTCCTAAAGAGGGACAAAATGCCCCGGTGGTCCTAGTGTGTTCACACACATCACTACCACATGTATATGGTAACAAATCCCCCTTGGAGTGATGCGGTGAACGAGAGCTGGCACATGAGTAAAGGGAAGTGCCATTCCCTGAGGACATGATCAATCCACAAAGGGGAGTAAGTCCAAATATTTGCGGAAAGCTTCAAGCTTCTCACGAGACAATGCCTTTGTGAAAAGATCTACAATATTGTCCTGTGTTGGCACATAAGCCAAGATGATCTCTCCTGCTGAGAGCCTCTCCCTGACATAGTGGTAATGCACCTCAATGTGCTTTGTGCGAGCATGAAAAACTGGGTTCCTCGCAACTGCCAATGCGCTCTGACTGTTAGTGTAGATAGTGTTGGCAGTGTCCTGTCCAACACCCAAATCAGCCATAAGGCGTCTGAGCCATACACACTCAACCGTAGCTGTGAAGACTACCCTGTACTCAGCCTCACAACTCGAAGTGGCCACAGTAGGTTGCTTCTTGCTCAACCATGATATACATGAACTACCAAGCATGAAACAAAAACTACTTGTGAACACTCGCGTGTCAAAACAACCAGCCCAGTTTGAGTCCGAAAAAGCATGTAAGTGTGGCGGCAATGATCCCCCCTTGGGATAAAACAAGCCAAGATGTAAAGTTCCACTAAGGTAGCGGAAAATCCTCTTGACAGCCTGCTAATGCTTAGACCCTGGGCTATGCATAAATCTGCTGACCTGTGAGACTGCAAACTGAATATCCGGCCTCGTGTTGCATACATAAATGAGGCAGCCAACAACAGTTTGGTAAAGAGTGACATCAGCAGGATCGCCAGCATCATGTAGACTCAACTTCAAACTATTTCCATGGGAGTGGCAATAGGTTTGCAATCCTCAAGTCCAAACTTACATAGCAATGTCTCTATGTAACTTTTCTGACACAAGGCAATACCACCATCACACTGCTTAAACTGTATATCCAAATAATGATGCAACATCCCCAAATCTTTCATCTTGAAAGTAGCATTCAAATCAGCCTTAAATTCAGCAATATGTCTCTCATTTGTTCCAGTGATCAGCAAATCATCAACATAAAGAACCACAATGAGAAGTACATCACCCTCACGCTGTACATACAATGTGCTTTCTGTTGGACTGTTACAAAATCCCCGTCTACCCAAATGAGTGTCAGATTTCTTATACCAAGCACGAGGAGATTGCTTCAAACCATACAAAGCCTTCTTACATCTGCACACTTTGTCCTCTTGTCCTTTTATGACAAAACCGTGAGGTTGCGTTACATAAACTTCCTCAAATATGTCACCATTCAAGAAGGCAGTAACAATGTCTGATTCATGTACATCCCAACCAAAATGAGCTGCCAATGCACATAGAAAACGCACAGTAGTCATACGACAAGTGGGAGCAAAAGTCTCTTCATAATCTATGCCTTTTTGTTGTGCATAACCCTTTGCAACAAGTCGAGCCTTATGGCGGTCGATCTCACCATCCGGTTTGCGTTTCAACTTGTAAACTCACTTCGTACCAATGGCCTTTTTTCCAGGAGGCAGATCACATAAAGTCCATGTGTCATTTTCTATAAGTGCATCATATTCTGATTGCATGGCAGCCATCCAATTTTATGAATTATGTGCTTCATCAAAAGACAGAGGCTCCTCAACATCATGTAAGCTAGACACAGCCAAAGCATAACAATATGATTCATAAGATGCATGACGAGAGCCTGAACGAGTACGACTATACAAAGGTGCATCCAATTTACTGTCACACAAAGTGTGCACCAACCATTTTGGCATACCTCTAGCCTGCTCAATTTCAGCCCTTTCCTCATCAAGTATATCAAGTACATCTGTACATCTACATTTGCCTCATCAGAAATTAAATTCGTACTTCCACCACTGAAAAGAGGCAACAAAGTGTCATAAATGTCCTGTGAGCTTAAATTACTGTCTCTAGTACATGACAGCAAGGGCTGAACAAAATCTTCCACAAACACTACATCCCGTGAAACCAAAATACGCTTTGTTTGCGGATGATATAACCTGTAACCTTTGCTTTCAGCACTATATCCAACAAAAATATATTTGACAGCCTTATCATCCAATTTTCTACATTGTGTTTGTGGCACCAAAGCATATGCCAAACAGCCAAAAACACGCATGTGCTCAATAGAAGGCTTTCTATCATGCCATGCTTCATATGGAGTAATAGACTGCAAAGCTTTCATAGGACACCTGTTAAGTACATAAGTGGCACACATGATGGCCTCAAGCCAAAAAGAATGCGGCAAAGCTTGACTTTGACCATACATCGTGCCATTTCCGTCAGTGACCTGTTTTTCCTCTCAGCAACACCATTTTGCTGAGGTGTATAAGGCACAATACATTGGTGTTTTATCCCACGACTGGCCAGAAATGCATTGAATTCATGAGATATATACTCCCCCTCTCGATCGGAATAGAGGGTGCCCATAGTACATTTCGAGACATTTTCAGCCATAGCCAGAAATTGTTTGAAGCACATAAAAACTTTGGACTCGCTTTAAGCGGAAATACCCATGCATGCTTGGAGTAATCATCAATGAAAGTCACGAAGTAAAAGTAATTGCCCAAGGACGGAGTTTGCATGAGCCTACAAACATCACTATGCACAAGCTGCAACCTGCATGTGGCCCGAACTGAACCATCCTTTGGAAACTTAGAATGTTGTATCTTACCCAAAATACAGCCTTCACAAACATGTTTGATAGGTGCTTCAAGAGGCGGCAAAGAAGCAACCATATCAGATTTCTACAAATGCAGCAAACTGGCAAAATTCAGATGACCAAAACGTGCATGCCAAAGTTTTGCATCTGAAATAGCCCTTGAATCTGCAACAGCATTTGCAAAATTTTGTCCACACTTGTCATACAAAGTGAGCTTATACAGCCCACGGCACAAAAGGCCAGATGCAACAATTTCATCACCAAAACTGAGATCATAAACTGTACATCTGTCATCCACAAATTTGAATACAAGTCCAAGTCTAGGAAGTGCGGATATAGACAAGAGATTCTTCTTGATCCCAGGTACATAAAGTGCATCAACAAGTGTGAAAGAACTATCATGAGCAGCAGTAAGCACAATCTTTCCAACTCCCTGAACTGGATAAGAGGCATTGTTGGCACAAGTGACTGAATTCCCATGAGGGACAGACTCAAGAGAGGTAAACAATTCACGATGTGAGGTAATGTGCTTTGTAGAACCACTGTCGAAATACCACACATGTGAATCTGCAGCAACTGACAAGCATGCATCATGGATAGCAGGATTGTAAGTGCACTCTACGCTAAAAGCTCATTCTGCATCAACATCAACATTAAAGTCTCCTTTCACAGAAGACTCAACAATGGCTGCATTTGTAGTGGAACCAGCATTTGCAATGGAACCATCCTCTTTCTTCTTAGTCTGTTTGGCCTTCAACTTAGGACACGACTTGATCAAGTGATCATTAGCTTTACAATAATGGCAATGCATCTTCTTTTTGCCCTTATCACCTAAATTTCCAGATGAATTGTTGCCAGCAGAAGCATTAGGAACAAAAAAATTTCCAGTCGCAGCAGAACTATAAGAAGTGGCTTCATTACTGTTACCACCCTTTCTTTGAGAAGCAATAAAATCCTGTTCAACTGCACGCTGTCTAGTCCTGTTTTTTCTAGAAAGAGACTCTTGAAACAACAATGTGCATAATGCATCAAACTTGACAGCTTCTAGATTTCCTTGGGTCATAAGTCTCCAAGTACTAGCAAAAGTCTGGTAGGAATTTGGTAAGGCATCAAGAACAGTCTACACAAGGGAACTGTCTGAAATGACTTCCCCTGCAGAAATAAGTTGCTCATTGATATCCTTGACACTAGCAAGGAAAGTGTCCATATCATCTTCCTCATGCATAATATTTGACTCCAACTCTTTACGCAGCAAAGCAATTTTAGCCTCATTGAGGCTTGCATAAAGACTTGCTAGAATATCCCAAGCCTGTTTTGCGGATTTTGCTGAATGGATGTGAGGAACAATGGTGCACTTCACAGACAACGCAATCAATGCATGAGCTTGCACATCCTTTACATCCCAACGAGCTTGTTCTGCCGTAGGCAAAACAACTCTAACAGCAGCAATCCTTGCAGCAAGACCTGCAACATCCTCAACATCGCCTACATTCTCAGAACCAAGACGTACATCAATGCCCTGCACAATGTTCCAGACGCTGTCGGGGGATATGTGTTCGCTACGTGAGCTGGGCAGGCGCCGGGCCTCTGGCTGTGGGAGGTGTGAAAGAGAGAGAACAAGAGACAATGACAACTCTATCAATCACCACAATCATCAATTAATCGAATATTACTTTGAGTACAATTTATCCTTAGCCAAGGCGGGCTGTTAGCAGCACCGTCACTCGGATCATCTGATAACTAGGAACTTAAGCACCCGTGTACAAGATTAACCGGGCCGTTAACAACACCGGACTTGACAAAATATTTAATCAATCTCTAGTCGATGACGGTGATGGAAGTTATCTTATACTGCCACTTTAACTGCTTCAACTGCCTTTAGGTTCATCAAGCTTCAACTATATCAGTTATTCTACAGCTCCCTACTTTGTGCGCTTTGCACTGTCTTATTTGTCGTTCACGACTTCAACTTCTCCTTTAATCCACTTGATTTTTTATTGCCTTCAAGCTCTGATTCCCTTTACAAGCCGCTTCAATCTTCCTTCCTTGATTACCTTCTTCTGCTCGAAACCTTTCATTCGTTAGATTTTTTTCTTCTTAGTTGAATGTCGAGAGCAAGAGAGAAAGAGTCTTCTTGCTTGTGCACGAGAACAAGTCCTTTTTTCTTATCCGAGAGAGAGGGAGAGAAATTAACCCTCCTTTGCTTTGCTTCGACTTCGACAAGCTCGAGAGGGAGAGATTCCCTTGATTCCTTGGCTTGGTTACTTTTCGTTACCCTCATGCCATGACCTCCCTCGTTGGCTTCCTTGCCCTTCGTTTTCTTGAATTCCCCCGTTAACTTTTTTCTTGCATCCAAAAGAAATGCTCTTCTCAGTAGAGTCGGCGCCACTGACGTGGCATGACCCGGCGCTATGACGTGGCAGGTCGGAGTTTCAAGTGCGTGGAACGCAGCCGGGTTGGAACCAAAACTGGTCGCCATGGCACGTAGATCATTACTCGTCTCAGGTGCGCTCCCATTCGATCGGTCCACAGCCCTACGCGAGCTCGTTTCCTCCTCATGCGCTCTGCCCGTTCGCTGCTTGCCTTCACGCCATGGGCTTCCCCTTCTTTTATTCACACCACCCTTTTAAAATAGGGTGGCCATTGGTTGGGCGGCCAATTTACTTTGAGTGGGTGGCCATGCCTTAAGTGGGCGACCATTAAGTTGTTTAAGTGGGCGGACGGCCATTAATAGTGGAAGGCCGGTCTTAGTGGACGGCCTTATGTTATGCTTGGGCGGGAATTCAACCTTGTAAGGGCACCACATTCGGGCATACATGCCGACTAAAGTACCGCCAAGCACCACATCTTTCCCTAGCAGTCCTTGACTAACAATGTCTTTGTGAATTTCGATGCCTGCATCATTTTGCATGGTGATGCTTGCCTTCAAGGTATAAGCGTACGTGATTACATTTGTCCAGATTCCTGGCCCTACCTTTGTTGGAGTTATCCCGCAATCATTGCATTCCAAGAGATGACATTCCGAACCCGAAGCTTTTCAAGCACTTTTTGCACTTAATGAGACGTACACCACATTTGACGTACATGTAGCTGCTATCAACGCACTGCAGGAGATAATATTTTGGGCAAGATTCTCCTCGAGCACTTGCTGTACTCCAAATCCCGAGCGAGAGCAAAAATCTCCCAGATGGCACTCCGTACGAGTGGGCCGGCGGACTAGCACGGAACCGGCCCCCGATGAATCTTTAACTGCCCATATCTTGGCAACTGTAACTCCGATTGCTGATCTGAAAAGACCGACGTGCTCCACAAAGTGAGCACTTCAGCCCCGTGCATTCATTTCATTTCTGTCACCTCAGCTGCAGTTGCCCAATCCAGTACGGATCTACAATCGACTTAAACTTCAAACTGTCATAACTTCTTCACTGTAGCTCCAATCGACGAGCCGTAAAGACAAGCCGGTAGAGCTCTTGAAGCACTACAATTCTGGATCATAATATTCTATCTATACCCATTTCAAGTATAGTCCATTTTTGGCATCATTAAGGTATCAATTGGCCCTTTAAAGCCGCGTCTCGCATACAATAATCATTAAACTTGGCCTGTTAACAAGCCCTCATCACTGACCATTAATCAAGTAGGCTTCAAAGAAGCTTAGCTTGCATTTATCTGCTCTTTTTCTCATCATGACAGCGGAGCTGCACAACAACGCCCTTTGACACAAGAACCTGTTGCATCATATAAGCCCACATAGAGTAGTTGTCCCCATCCAACCTGTCCTCAACAACAAACATCTTGAACACATCTGCGTTGTTGTTGTCAGCCATGGTAAATGTTGCACCTGATGTGCAAACTGTCCAAAAATAGGAGAAACTGAGTGGGAACAACACGTGCTGTATAGTAGAAACCGTAGAAGACTATATATAAGGCACCTGTTATGCAAAAAACAGCACTGACAGAAATTCTGCACAAAATGATGAAATAGCTTGTGCAGTACTGCCTGTAGTGGAAACGGAGGCTGAAATGAGTCCAAATCAAAAGTCTGAGCATACCAAGCTCTACGAGCACTCCCGAAATATTTATCGACCTGCAAACGCTCGCCAAACCTCACTTTAATCGAAGAAAGTGAGCAGGCGTGTGTTGGAGCAGCTAACGACTAAGCCCGGGAGGATGTAACCGGCTCTGATACCAATTTTTGGAATTAGGGTTTCAGAGAAACACACACATCTTGGAGAAGACGAAGGAAGCTCAAGGCACACAATGGAGAGTGTTACTTAGTGTGTAATGGAAAGATAGATAGCCCTAGAGTGATGGGCGTATATACAATGTACGGGGGAAAAAAACTCCTAAAGAGGGAAAAAATGCCCCAGCGGTCCTTGTGTGTTCACACACATCACTACCACATGTATATGGTAACACAAATCCCTCCCAATATCGACTAGCACTTAGGATTTTGTCTTTTATGTTTGGGGTCGTCACTGTAGACAAGGGCTTATAATTTTGCATGCAAGGCATGCTAACCAGGTGGAATGAAATTCACTGCCTCATGGATTACGCTTCTTCTATAACACGAGACACTTTGTCAAGGACACGATAAGTTCTGGATTGTTTAACATGATTTTTGGTTGTTGTCAACGCACAACACCACTAAAAGGAACCTAGATCTAGGACTTAATTCACCAACAAAGTGCCATATTCAAGTCATTTTTGTAAAGTCACGACCCCATACATGGTAGGTGGGTCAAGCTGTGACTTGTGTTATCTGTTACCTCTCTTGATGAGAGTGTCATACAAGCAGATTGTTGCATGCTTATACGATACATTGCACGCTAGGCATAAGATGCACAAGAGTATGGGAACCACCTATACACGTCATAGTAGTTTAAGGAAAGCTCCTCAACCCAACATGATCTCCTTCTCTCTCTTTCTTATTTCTCTTGAAGAATAATGAAAACTTTCTAAGAAGCTTCTGATACATGTTTTGCTCATGAGTGAGCCTAAGCCAAGGTGCTCTAACTCTCAGTTAGAAAGTAGCCAAGACACCACCCCAATTATTCTTCATCGATTTGTTGATTGAACACTAATTTGTTATTGGAATAAGGGCTATGATCCACACAGGCTAAGAGATATTGTCAGACCTAGGGTAGACCCAATTCTTTGCATTCCCTGGGTGATTGTTCTCCAGCTTGAACAGTTTTACCTAAGGGAGTACCCATCGACATTACTGGCCAAGCAAGAGTCTTGCCATTCTTAATGTTCTGGGTGTCCATTTTGCACTACATGTTTTTAGTGCGATGCTTGCGTTGAGTTTTTGAGAATCCTAAATGCACATCAATTGATCTATACCATGGAGTCTAGAGGCAGCAAACAGTTGAGACAATATGGTTGTCCATAAGAGCTAGGCATTTCACTTGTGTGGATCTCCTGCTCTCTCTATAGCACTACGAGTGTCTATGGAAGCATAGTTTTGGGGTAAGACCCAATGGGTGATTACTAAATCACTCCATAGGAATTGAGGATCACCGTGTGATCTATCATAGTTTTCCTTTCAAGGAAAGAAGTCCGCAATCTACCACGGGGTAGTGGACACATTCAACTTTCCTAGTTGATTCCAATCATTTTTGTACGCGGTCTACTATGTTGGTTACAGTGACCTGCTAATTGCGCAGATTCTATAAAGGGTCTTACCAAGGGGTTTCACTGCGTAGATTATAACCAAAGGGTTTGGATTGCAAAGGCACCATGCAGTGTTCCTAGTGCAATGTTGCTTGTTTTTTCATAGGTGGGAGACGTGCTCCTTTGCATTTGAATACGAGTAGGTGAACATTAAGTTGAATTTCTAGGAATGCATCTATTGATTTGGTGTTATTCCATTTTTTAGTATGCTTTGCTTGTTTTTTTCAAGTTGTATAAATACGATTGAATGTTTCAGAGACATGCCAAGGGCATGTCGGAGAAAAGTATTTTGGGTCGTAGTGTTCAATATACATTTTTGAATTATGCTGTTATGAACCCACGTGTAGGGTTCGATTTGGCAGATGTTGTCACATGGGATACAACATGGTCTAGGAACTCAAGGAGTTTGGTTTAGCCAAGTGTGCAGCTATGATAAAATGAGGGTCCCTCTCACTCACATCGCAGCGTGTTCGCAGTTACCTTCACACACAAGTACAAGCTCGTACTTGGTGGATGTCGTTTTTCCTGCTATCCTTATTTGAGACATATTCCACATGTGGAGAATATGAGTCTCTGGGATTTACATTGGCACCTAATTCCTACTGATGTGTTGCGACGAAGTCCCTAAGTGCTGGTTGCATCCGTTGGATAGACCATTATGGGCACACAGAATCAGGAACAATTTTAGTGGCCATAAATTGTTGGGTACTAAGTATAGACTTGTTACGATTATAAGTGTTGTGTAACGGAGGGTTGTTTCTACATATAGCCAAGTATGCTATGTTAATGAGAATGTCTCATGATTGGTACCTAGGTGTGACTAGGTTTTCACATTTTTTTACGGTCCAACTTTTGTTGCAAGCCTTTCACGTACGTATCATGAAAAGTCTCATCTTGCAATTGCGGTTCGGATATGTTTGTGTTAAATGCATGCACACTAGGTTTTATGGGCCCTAGTATTTAACACAGATTTATTAGCGGCATGCAAATTCATGGAATTTCTTCTTTTTGCACTCTTTTGCACTGCCAGTGCAATCTTTCTTGCAGATTTATTATGAGTTTACACCCTGCCATACAAGATAATGGTATAGTATGGCTGTTGTGATTGGATGTTCTAAACTCCAATCCACTTTTAACTAGTTGGTTGTCTCCACTCCATATCTGGTAGATGGTTGGAACCTCACTTGGTGAGGTTGGTTGTCTCCACTCCATATCCGGTATATGGTTGGAACCTCACTTGGTGAGTCATAGTTTATTGTTAGTCGTGGAAGACTGTATGTAAGTGGTTGAGGGAAAGAACCTCACTCTTACTACTGCTATTCATCCTGCGTTGGATGGGCAGCTTACAAGTATTCTTAAAGGATATGCTAAGAGAATACATTAGCACAAAGAATTCTGAATGGGTGATTCTCTCCCTATTCTAGAATTTTCTTAGGTTAGGTTTTCAAATTTGAACACCTATTGTGGTGGGGTTGGATACCGATTCAATAGTTTCATAAGTCAAGGACTTAGTAGGTGTGCTGAAAAAGTATGTTGGCATGTAAACTTTGTTAAGGGTGAACATGTAGTATGGTGTGTTCCAGCATGTTCAGAAGTATGACATGAGGACACTCCCTATTTTCTCCCTTAGTACCTATGAGCTTTTCCAGGTTCTCATGCAAGTTGGAAATCTAGATCACACCTTCATGGAAAGTTGCGCAGAGGTTTTCTTGCATGTTTCCAGTACCTTCAGAAAGTCTAAAAATTGGTTATGACTTTAGACACCTCTTAGTTGTGGCTACTCCTTTAAAGTACTCAAGTGAGTTATAAATTGAGTTACCATTTAGATACAAGTGGTTTCAAAAGGACAAAAATGTTAAAATCAAGATGCTGCTCTTGGTTTTATTGAACCTCGTCACTGCACCAAGTATCGGTCATATGGACAATTGGCCTGCATATAGGATGCCAATAAGGAAAACATCAGTGTTCTTACGAAGATGCTACCACTTGTGCTTTTGAGGACAAAAACACGTTTCCAAGCGGGGAGTAATGTCAGGCCAAGGTCGAGGACGGACATGCGGTCACAGGGCACTATATTTAGAGACTAAAAGTCTATATATGGCCCGGTTAGGTGGAGAGTTGCATGGTCCACCCCCCCACGGTCTAATAGAAAGGATGGAGTACCCCAATAGCTACATATGTAAAACATAGCAAGAATGATTGGCCCAAATCAGACATTGAAAAGGTAGAGATGCAAAAGGGGCCATATTCTTTGGAAATTTATAGTCTCATGTAGGTCAGCAAGTATACGGAAAACCCGAGAAAAAGGCTTGGGAAGCAGTGAATCGTATCTTGAAATACATCAAGGGTTTAGCGAGCAAGTGCTTACATTTTGGAAACAGTGATGTATCCATAGTTGGATACACTAATTTTGATTATGTGGGTTGTGTCGATACGAGGAGATCCACATTTGGCTATGTTTTCTTAATTTCTAGAGTGGATGTCCCTTGGAGATCATGTATTCAACCTTGCACTTTGTCTTCCACCATTGAGGCTAAGTATGTTGCAGTTTCGAGTGCCAGCAAGGAAGCTATGTGATTATCTCGTCTAGTGGGAGACCTTGGCATACACCAAACTATAGTGTTCCATTGTGAAAGCCAGAGTGTGATTTCCTTAGAAAAGAAACCCGTGTTTCATTCCAAATTTAAACACATCAAGGTCAGGTATCATGTGATATGGAATATTTTGGCTAGAAAACACATTAAGTTAACCAAAGTCCAAACGAATGAGAGCCCAGTGGATACTCTAACAAAGAGCCTATTCTAAGAGTGGTTTTCACATTGTATAGAGATGATGGGCATAGGGTGAAGCTATCGGCATGGTTCACACTTGTATAGTTGTACATACTTATCCTTACACTTATAGCCACTTGGGCCATATTGGCCTTCAAGTGGGAGATTGTTATGGTTTAGGCCAAGTGGCCAACCACCCATCTACATTATTCTTTTGATCATAAAGAAGAATAAGGAGAGAGAATTTTTCTCGCATTGCTCCACCAAAAACCACATTGTCCATCCCCTTCCCTCTTCCTCACCTCTTCCTGCACACAACTAGCACAAGGATTTCTTCCTTTCCCCTTTCTAGTGGCAAAGAAGCAATTATATCAAATTTTTGCAAATGCAACAAATTGGAAAAATCCAGATGCCCAAAATGTGCATGCCAAAGTTTTTCATGTAAAATAGCCTTTAAATCCACATCTATATTTGCAAAATTCTACCCACACTTGTCATACAAAGTGAGCTTATACAGTCCATGGCACAAAATTCCAGATGCAACTATTTTATCACCAAAATTGAGATCATGAACTATACATCTATCATCCACAAACTTGACAAAAATACCAAGTGTTGCAAGTCCAGATACAAACAAAACATTATTTTTGGTCCTTGGTACATTGTGCATCAACAAGTGTGAAAGAAATACCATTCAAAGCAATTAGCACAATCTTTCCAACTTCCTTGACTGGATAAGAGTCATTGTTGGCCGCACAAGTGACTATATTTGCTACAGCCAGAAGCATGGAGTTCCCTGCAAAATACCCGAATAGCATACCACAAACCATAGAATAGACTAATCGACATACCTGGCAGCCACATAGACACATAATCGACAATATACACGGACAAAGAGAGATAGAGAGCAGGAGAGAGTGACAGAACGCGTATAGGAGCACCTCCTAGAGCGCAGTGCTACGTCGGCACGGCGAGAGAGAAGAGGGGAGAGGAAAGAAGTACACAGGCACTAGGTGAAATCTCCCCCCGTGCAAGAGTGACCTTTCCCTCTTGCACGTATTTGTTATATAGATTTCTTGAATGGTCAAATTGGTTACAAACTGGCCGGCCGGTCATAAATGGCCTAAGCTCATAAAGAGCACTTGAATAATAAAATGTACATAAAATATGATATCCTTTTGCAATAGCCTAGCTCGGTCAAGCATTTTCCACCTGTCACAGCTGCAATAAATAATAAGATATCAATTCCATAACATACCTCTCCGTTGGAAAGCAACTGTCCTCAGTTGCGAAGATAAAAATCTGCAAACAATACTTGTCAAAAACAGTGATTAGTATGTTGTGTCAAAAACATCATATAATAAAAGAAAAATTTATGAAACTAAACAACATTAGCTTATGCCTGTCGTCATCCACATACTACCTATTCTAGTGTCCCATACCACTAGAATAAGCAGTATATGTCATACCCTGATGAATCGGGATATCATTGGTCACACTCATCATAATCAATTCGCATCAATCTCAATCCAATTCCATAAATATTGTCACGACAATCCACAAAAATTCAAGTCCAAATATTTACCAACATACATACGTTTCAAATCCAAAATCCAAATATCCAAATCCAAAAGCATTTTCATTATGTACCCGGGTAACAAAATCATACCAGTTTCAGTGGTGGCCAGCCACTGCAGTATGATTTTGTGATTAGTGTTGCCTAAATCGGCGAATCTACACCAATAGGACGTGCTGCCTAAATCGGCGAATCTGCACTAATGTTGCCTAAATCCGCGAATCTGCATTTGGTATTGCTTAAAAGGTGTAAATCTGTAGTTTTTTGTTGTGCTGCATGCCTAGATCGGCGAATCTGCACCAGGATAAGCATTTTCACACTGCCTAAATCGGCGGATCTGTGTGTACGTGACTAATGGACTAGACCAAGCATAAAAAAACAAACATCATAAATTACCTGCTTGATATCAAATTGGAGTAGACTGTAGTGTTTAAACCAAATGAAAACAATATCCCAAAACAACAGGACTGATTTAAGTAGCTGTCTGATCAGTTATGCCAATATATGACGTTTCAATGAATATAAGTACATTGACAACTTGTAACAGAATTGAAATAAGTGATAACTTGTAACAGAATAACTTGTTGTAAAGGTGGGTGGGTATGAGAATATCTGTAAAAGTGATCCCTCAAAAGACATTAACTTGAAAAAGTATTAATTTTGTTCAATCTAAATTATATTGGAGGATTGTTAGATAAGGAGATGTAGGAAAAGGTGATTTATTTATTTATTTTTGATGCCTGAATAAGAAAGTACGTGGAATAAGGACTGGGGTGGGGAATTAGGTAATATTGCATTCAAATGAAAGTTTTATAGGGAGGGAGCTTACTTATCAGGGAGAATTTATCTAGAGGGATGTAGTCATAATTCATACATTGAGGTTCTCTGATTGTATCAATGTAGTTGAACGTTATCTGCAAAAGTATTACTAAAAGACAAGGTGCCAAAAATAAGTAAACCGCACATTCAAATTGTCAAAGTTGATAATGGTAAAACGGATGCAAATTTAGGATTGAAAGTGGGAGAGTTTAACTACAAAAAGGCGAATAATGAAGATCCTAAATGAGAATACCTAGCTGTCAATTGTTAGCGTTGCGAGCCTTATACAACGGTTGAAAAATTACAACAGGAAGAGTGACAACAACTGACCTACATATCTATAAAAGTCTTGCAAACATGATAGCAGGCTAATTATTAGCTTCTTATGAAGTATCATGTCCCTGTAAGGACTTGGAGTGAATAGAGTAGTGAATGTGGGTGCATTTGTAGATGATTTTACAAAGAATATATATTAGCTTGGACAAACCAATAATGTCGTTCAATATTTTGTGAGACACGGTGTAAATTTAGAGAATAGGGGAAAAGATGGGACATCGTAGGAAAATGCAGAAGCGTCAACATCAAACACCCTTGGTTTTGCTTAGCCAGTTTCAAAAATCATTCAATTTAAATGAAACACTGACCGATACTGCTGATAGAATGAGATTTTTCTTTTGTGAGAGGTATTGTTTTGATTTCGCAAGAAGTAGTTGCACGAAATTGTTAGCAATAGGTTTCAGAGTGCTTATAGAAATACCTCGATTGTTAGTCAATGAACACATTCTTAAATAAGTGAAGCAGTTATGACTAGTGTACTCCACACATGGCCATTGATATCTCCAGTTGGTACATTATTTGCTAAGATACTTCCAATTCTCTCACACTGCCTTTGCAATGTGCATAGCCACTGTTGAGCACCAACTCCCATACTGCAGTTAACAAACGATTGGTACAAATTGTGAGCCCCTCTAGAATCAGTTTCCACATGCTCTACCCACGTGACCTTGGAATATCCACTGGGCATCTCCTCAATAACACAACCAGAAGGGCGCTTTTTGCATTGTGGGCGGGTTCCCACATAGACTATCGATCGAAACATCTGCAACAACCCATAGATGGCCTACGCGCTTCGAATATCTCAAGAAGTAGTTTTCCCGAGTGGGAACCAATTGGGTATGCAACTGAAACTCTGAGTACATCAGCTGAATGGCACCATAAGTAGAAAGGATCTCAACAGTGTGAACTCAAGAGATAATGGAAGGGAACATTTCTACCCAGCATTCCACATCCATAGGGTCTCAACAAGGGAGGGAGAATTCATGATGACAAGGCCAGTGTGGCAAGTACTCTCGGAGTGTAGCCCCGAAGGTGTAGGGCCAATTGCTGCAAGGAAACCGCTGGACATAAACATCATGATCAATACATTCGAGAGGATCACCTGTGGTTGAATAGGAAGGATGAGGAACCCAAAAGGATTCAAAAGCTTGGGCAACTTGTAAAAGTTCTTCGAGAGCAAGCTCAACAACAAAGGGCTTCTCAAAGAAAAAATTAGATCGAGCTTCGGAGCCCACACTGCTGCATGTACAAGAAACCCTTGGAGCACCAAGACATGCATTTTGCAGTAATAGAGAGTGGTCCAGGCCATGGTTTTACTGTCGGAGCTGTTGAATGAGCACTAGCTGCTAGTGAACGAGGCGTGCGAATCTGAGGTGCACTGGCTTGGTGCTACGTCTCTGGTGGTCACACGTACTTACGCAGCCTCGATCTTATAGCTGATCAGCACGCGCCATGGAAGGCTTGCTGCCACACTGATAACAATATTCTAAGGAGTTCGTCTGTTTTTCGATGATAGGAATTAGCAAAGGTGGTGCTGCCCATTCCTTGTTGCCAACAAGGAGAGCAAAGAGCTCGTGTGGATCTGGCTGATTCGTTCAGAGAGAGAGAGTGGTTGCATCAAGTGAGGGAGAGAAGCGGGACGATAAGGGTGGGTTGGCAGACGATCACAGCCGCAATGGAGTGGTTGGAGATTGCATGCGGCCACCGAGTGATGAGAAGTGGGGCGGGGGATGGTTGAAGATGAGAGGAAGAAAGATGGATGGCTCCATGCGAACACATGAGAGAGAGAGAGGGAGAACTGGTGGTTGTCAAAGGAAAAACTGGCAGAAGGGGTCAAGAGCTAAAAGCGTGTGGCGGCCGTAGCAAAAGAGAGAGTGTGTGAGAGACAAAAAAAAAAGGCAACTAGCCGCCTGCATGCCCTTTGTGGGTGTGTGGTTGTGGGTGCCATGAGAAAAGCAGGGTGCAGACCTCAGTTTGGATGACGGCCGGGTGATGCACAGCCCAATGTTGGCATCCAACAACTAAGGAGGGAGAGAGTAACGTGGGGTGCGGGTGTGTCCAACAACCGAGACAGAGAGAGGTTGCAGGTTGAGGACGCGACTGAGAGAGAGAGAGAGAGAGAGAGAGAGAGAGAGAGAGAGAGAGAGAGAGAGAGAGAGAGAGAGAGAGAGAGAGAGAGAGAGAGAGAGAGAGAGAGAGAGAGAGAGAGAGAGAGAGAGAGAGAGAGATTTTGAATGCGCCTACGTGTGGCTATGAGGTGAGGAGAGTTGCTCGTTAATGCACGGCCACAGCTGCATGCTGCATGGTAACTAGTGAAGAAAAGGGAGAGAGTGAGGCTACTGTTTAGCATGCGCAAGGGATGGAGGGGGCAGTTGGAGGACTGAAAGTGGTGTACGGCTGTGGGTGTCTCGAAGCTCGTGGTCACGAAGGCAGCTAAAGCGTGCTCTGGTGGCATGAGTTGGTAAGGGTGGGGAGTTGCGTCCAGAAAGGTGCGGGTAGCAATGATTTACAACAGATTGGCACCGTCGTGCGAGAGCGAGAGAGAGAGAGAGAGAGAGAGAGAGAGAGAGAGAGAGAGAGAGAGAGAGAGAGAGAGAGAGAGAGAGAGAGAGAGAGAGAGAGAGAGAGAGAGAGAGAGAGAGAGAGAGAGAGAGAGAGAGAGAGAGAGAGAGAGAGAGAGAGAGAGAGAGAGAGAGAGAGAGAGAGAGAGAGAGAGAGAGAGAGAGAGAGAGATATGCAGGTGCAGCTTGTAGGAATAATTGGCTGAGAACACTATATATATGTATATATTTAAAGAATGTGTGTGAGGCTGGGCTGATGCATGCCGCCCTCAACTAATCTTGTAACTGGAACTCCTCCTTGGTTCTGTGCTGCATCACTAGCTTAGCGGTTTGTCATGCTATGCCTTTATCAATAGCTTAGCTTCGTCTGTAAGCAGAATGACCTTCTCAGTACATGCATCGGAAAGTCTCACATGCATTTAGTCGTGGTTGAGCTTGCCCTTTTGGATAGGACTGATTTCTTCTAGTACTAAATGGTTCTCACTCGCAGCGATTGCTCACTCAATCACTCGGTCACAATACACTCGCTATATGGCCTCGAAGCTCAGTTCAGTCATGCAGACGAGTATATCCACTATCTGGATGCTTCTCATCCTATTGATTTGGCACCTTCATCACCACTTCTTGAAGGCGATGCACATGCAAAAAGGAAACTCGGCACTTATTCTTGCCATTGCAGGTATGCACAGTGTCGTCACCCATCACGGCAATCGTTCTTGGTCAACATCGTCTACTTGGACCATACCAACATTGATCCCTTGACACAGTAAACTTGAGCCACAAATAATTTACTGGCGTAGTTTCTCACCAGGATAAGTTTTTTCAATGATTTGACGTCAAAGATCTCTTTTGACTATTCGTAAAACATGTTTATTAAGATTCTCAAGCGATTGTTTCTTACGATGAGAAGCAACCACAAAATTTTAAGTTCACCACCTTTTGTGCGTTTGATAGCACTTTCACTCTAAAGGATCTATTTTCTCTATTATATATATAATTTACAATATGGTTAAAATGATTAAAACTAATTAACATAATTACACATGCAATTATTAGTACAAAAAGATCTAAACAATCAAGCCATGCTTGTGCATCTCATATACAAGTATAAATATCAAGAAGAAAACAAAAAGACTTAGCTCTGGTCGTTGTGATGATTATTGTAGACATCCGACCGTAGCCTATGCTCTGATACCACTGCTACAGCCAGAAGCATGGAGTTCCCTGCAAAATACCCGAATAGCATACCACAAACCATAGAATAGACTAATCGACATACCTGGCAGCCACATAGACACATAATCGACAATATACACGGACAAAGAGAGATAGAGAGCAGGAGAGAGTGACAGAACGCGTGTAGGCGCACCTCCTAGAGCGGAGTGCTACGCCGGCACGGCGAGAGAGAAGAGGGGAGAGGAAACAAGAAGTACACAAGCACTGGGTGCAATCTCCCCCCGTGCAAGAGTGACCCTTTCCCTCTTGCACGTATTTGTTATATAGATTTCTTGAATGGTCAAATTGGTTACAAACTGGCCGGCCGGTCATAAATGGCCTAAGCTCATAAAGAGCACTTGAATAATAAAATGTGCATAAAATATGATATCCTTTTGCAATAGCCTAGCTCGGTCAAGCCTTTTCCACCTGTCACAACTGCAATAAATAATAAGATATCAATTCCATAACAATATTCTTATGAGGGATAGCCTCAAAAGAGGTAAACAAGCCATGATGTGAAGTAATGTGCTTTGTAGCACCACAATCAAAGTACCACACATGTGAATCTTCAACATCTCGCATACATGTATCATGGACATAAGGATCATAAATGGCTGAAAGCAAGGGATGGTCACGCCCATTGTTGCACATTGCTGTTTTGTAGATGGCCCCCCTTTGGATCCCTAATGTGGCCGGTCTGCCAGCTTAACTTATATTCTAGCTTTTTCTCCCCTAGCACTTTCCCATACTAAATGATCAGTTTAACATGAGAAAATCGTTTAGGAGAATTAGATATTAGTTATTATGACATTACCTCTCTCTTGAAATCATAGTCGTCCTCGACTATGGGGTAGAGAAGATAAAGCCTATTCATTAGTCCTTTTTCTAGCCGGGTAGAGGATCCCTTTGTTACCGTGTGACATTGTTCCAGAATGGATGACTAATCCATTTGGTGCTTGAGAGCCTAAGGCTTCCGCAAGCATGTCTGTACATTAGTCCTATCAATCTTCCATAGTAGAGTGACAAGCTCTACTTGGTGTTTGGGAGAGTCGTCTCCACAAAGTTGGTTCTAAGCATGCATACTACTTCACATGTGTGCACAATAAAGAAAAAGAGAGTCTTATAAGACAAAAACTTTCTTCATTTTAAACATTTGTACATTTGCTTACTCTAGGGAAGCATTATAAGCATTGACAAGATTTAGGCTATCCTTTAACTGTATGCCTTGAATCCATCTAGCATCTTCAAAAGGATAATTTTTAAATTGATACCGTCGGATAATTTTACCGTCTCTTAATACCTTGTCTTCATGTCGGAGAATGGACTCCGGTTGCAGCACCTCTTCTTAGTCCTCCAGCTCCGGTGGGTCTTCAATAATGAGTTCTTGAGGTGGCTCTCCTTTGTAAGGCTTTAGTAGGCTCACATGAAAAATATTGTGTATGAGCCAATGGCTGGGCAACTTGAGTTGATAGGCCATGTCATTGATTGGCCTCAGAATCCGGAAGGGACCATAGTACCTTTTTGCTAACTTAGCATAGTACTTTTGGTGTCCCCTAGGATTCTTGCCCGTTGTGTGCCTTAATCGAGCCTTGGGAACTTTAAGACCCAATCATTTTCTTCAAAGGCTTGGAATCTTCTGTGCTTATCAGAAGTAGCCTTTTGCCTTTGCTGTGACACTGTAAAAGGAGTTATGTATAACCGCTAGCTTTGCCACAGAAAAACAAAGGAAAAAGGAGAGAGAAAAAATTACCGGAGCGGCAATAATCGCGGCTATGGACGCGGTAGTGGTTTCTTAGCAATAAGCACGGTAATAGTCGCGGCAATATACTT
This sequence comes from Adiantum capillus-veneris, assembly GCF_014529385.1. Taxonomy (NCBI): domain Eukaryota; kingdom Viridiplantae; phylum Streptophyta; class Polypodiopsida; order Polypodiales; family Pteridaceae; genus Adiantum; species Adiantum capillus-veneris. The sequence continues at coordinate 35,402,593 of NC_140939.1, forward strand.
GCTGCTATTATGCGATAGTCGCCGCTTCTATTACCGCGCTTATTGCCGCTACACAGTCATTCAAAGATAAAGGTGCTCATTTGGGCCACCCAAAATCGGGTGGCCCAAATGAGCACCTTTATTTTTTACCTGCATAAAACAATGAAACATCAATTGTTTTTTGAAAGAGTATAAAAAAAATCAAAGAATTGAAATTGAATTTACTGTACCTCGACAATTTAATATGCACAAGATCAGCTATTTAAAAAAATTACAATAAAAAGTAAATATTGTATATACATTGTGTCACATTGGGACTTTACGAAAGTTTGGACAAAATATTATTCTATCTAATCCTCCTCTATCTCATCGTCATCTACAAACATGTACATTTTATCACCTTGACTCTACATAAACCCAAATCAAATTAAACAATTATCAACAATTCAAATCAATTATACAAAATTACTTGTTTAAACTTACTGCTTGTAGTGATCCAACCGCTTCGTCGAACTGCTCATGAGAGATGTGGTTGTTTTCGAACAACCATCGCCAAGTATCAGATTTTGTATGTCACTCCCAATACTTGACCATCTCTCTGGTTGGTTGAGAAAGAGTAATATTTTCCTAAGTCAGCAATGACAATAACAAATCATGAAATACAATCTTAATAATCACCGATCGACGCTATAATTTAATCAATTTTACATATTTTTCCTTCCAAGCTCCCTAGCCTCCTAAGCCATAGTGCGTGGGAGTTTGTCTGGCGCAAGCCTTGCATTGTTGTCTGTATGATGAGCCTGTCGTAGCTTGATCGCTCTTTTCTTGAATTGCCCACTCCCACTCCGCGTCTGCCATCTTGCCACCGCGGTAGCTCCTGTCTAGATCTCTGACCTAGTTGGCTGTTGCGCGCCGAACACTGGACTGCTGGTTTTCTAGAAATGTCTTTCTGTAGCCCTCCAACCATTGTTGTGAAAAACGTTGATCGGGGGCATTTGGAAATCTAGCTAACAGCATGTCCTAAATGTACTGTGCATGATCGGAGAGTTGTTCTCTAAACTTATAAAACAGTTCTTATACGTTGAAAGTATAAGAATCTGTAGATGGCATCAAAATGTCCTGCCCTGTGCTGTGCCGAAGTCCACCTCCCCGCCATATTTAACCCCGTAGTAGCGCCCATGCATGTCTGTGTTGAGTGCGCATGTGCGTGCGGAGTGTGTGCAAGAGAGGGGAATAAGAGATATGGAGAAGGGGGAGATGCACAGATAGCCACTGTGTGGGTTAGTGGAGAAGAAAGAGAAGAGTCAACTCTACCTCTTTTTCTCCCTATATTGATTAGGTGAGAATCAAGTGTACAGGAGTGGTTTCCCACGGCCACCTGGCCTACACCCCAACAACCTCCCACTTGAACGTCATGGTGGCCAATAGTGGCATTAGTATAGTTAGTCTATACAAAACTAATGAAGCATTTCCGAGGCTTCATCCTACACCCATAAGTTCTATACAATGTGTAAATCGCTCCGAGGCTAGGCTCTTTGTGAGATCATTTGCGGGGTTGTCGTCAGTGTGAACCTTGACAAGCTCGATACGCTTGCCAGCCAATGCATCTCGTATGACATGGTATCTGACCTCTATGTGTTTTGACTTTGAGTGAAACACTGGATTCTTTGCCAAAGCAATGGCACTCTGACTATCACAATGTAGTACTGGAACCTCGTGAATGCCCAAATCTCCCACTAGACGAGCCAACCATATGGCTTCCTTGCTGGCGTCAGACGCAGCAATATATTCTGCCTCAGTGGTAGATGAAGACGTGCAATCTTGGAGACACGATCTCCAAGAGATAGCTGCTCCAGCAAACATGAACACATAGCCAGATGTGGATCTTCTACGATCCACGCAACCCGCATAATCCGCATTCGTGTAACCTACAATAGATGCATCACTGTTTCCGAAGCGTAAACACTTGCTAGCTGTACCTTTCAAATATCTGAGGATTTTCTTCACTGCTTCCCAATGCTTCTTGCCAGGGTTTGCCATGTACCTACTAACCACTCCCACTGCATGTGCAATGTCTGGTCTTGTGGCTACCATAGCGTACATCAAACTTCCAACTGCTGAAGAATATGGTACTCTCACCATTTCCTCTTTTTCAGCCACTATCTTGGGAGAGTCTTCCTTGCTAAGTTTGGAGTATGCTTGCATTGGGGTACTCAATGACTTCCCCCCCTGCATACTAAAATGCTGCAAGACTTTGTGAATGTACTTTTCTTGAGATAATTCAAGAATTCCACGTTGCGTGTCTCTCTTGATGTGCATACCAAGAAAGTGATTGGCATCTCCCAAATCCTTCATGGAAAACTGAGTGCTTAGCATCTTTTTCAACTGATTGATTTCATCAATTGATTTGCCTGCGATAAGCATATCATCTACGTACAAGATCAAGATTATTAAAGAACCATCGTTCAACCTTTTGGTGTATAAGCAGTGATCCTCTTGACTTCTAATGTAACCGTGAGACTGCATGAATTTGTCGAATTTTTGATACCATTGCTTGGAACCTTGCTTGAGGCCATATAGTGCCTTTTTAAGTCTACAAACCAATTCTGTCCTCGTTGGTTTGTGGGTTTCACATATGAATCCCTCTGGTTGTTTCATGTAGACATCTTCATCTAGATCCACGTGAAGAAATGTTGTGTTCACATCCATTTGGACAAGTTCCATGTTCTGGATAGCAACCAAGCCAAGCATGGTGCGAAGTGTAGTCATCTTGACTACTGGAGAGAAAATCTCATCAAAATCCACACCTTTTTGCTGCTTGAAACCCTTGGCAACTAGACGAGCCTTGTATCTAGGCTCGGGATCTTCCGTTGTATACTTCTTCTTGTGTACCCACTTGCAAGGTAAAGCATTTTTGCCTTTTGGTAATTCAACCAAATCCCATGTCTCATTAGCCACAATCGAATTGTATTCTGATTGCATAGCCTGCTCCCACTTAACTCTATCCTCCATTTGTATAGCTTCTTTGTAGCAGGTTGGCTCTTGTCTGTCAGTGACCAAAATGTGGTGTATACCAGGCTCAAACCGCTCGGGCGCATGTGATACTCTCTTAGAGTGTCTTAGTGCTTGACTGCTGGACTCCACTCTCTCCGGAGCAATAGTAGTATCTTGCACTTGAGGAGTGGGTGCAACACTACTGAACTGAGTTGGTTCGGAGGCTACATCCTCAAAACAAACACGTTTGTACTCAACATCTTTGATGGGCTTCTTGTGCATTTTTTATTCATTGAAAATCACATGTGAGCTACGAATGACTTTGTTTGATTCTGGGTGCCAGAGATGATATACCATTTCTCTGTTTGCCCCATAGCCAATAAAGATGCATTTGTGTGATCTGGGATCTAACTTCTGACGAAGTTCTTTGGGCACGTGTGCATATGCCTCGCATCCAAATACACGTAGATGCTCATAGATTGGACTTTTGCCAGTCCATAATTCCTTTGGAATTTGGAAATTCAAAGGAGAACTAGGTGACCTGTTGATGATGTGCACAGCTGTCAGAACAGCTTCCCCCCAAAATTTGGGAGTAAGCTTCGCCATAGACATCATAGAGACAACTCGCTCTTGAATCGTATGATTCATTCTTTCACCTATCCCATTTTGTGCAGGTGTGTATGGAGCAGTAAAGTGCCGTCGAATGCCTCTTCTACTGCAAAAATCCTTGAACTCTGTGGAGACGTATTCTCCACCATTGTCCGTGCGAAAAGCTTTGAGCTTTGTTCCTGATTGGTTCTCAACCATGGCGAGGAATTTTTGGAATGTCGAAAAAACTTCTTCCTTACACTTAAGGAGATACACCCACACCTTTCTGGTAGAATCATCTATGAACGTGAGAAAGTAGTTCGCCCCCCCTAGAGTTTTATGTGGCATTGGACCACACAAATCACTGTGCACCAAGTCTAGAGGTTCGCCTAGTTTCTTATTCAATGGCGAAGATGTCAATCTAGTCTGTTTGCCATACAGACAATGCTCACACAATGGAAGGTCCGTGTGATCTAACACAGGTAAGTAGCCAAAACGCTGAAGTGTTTTCATTCCCTTTTGGATAATATGCCCTAGCCGGCTATGCCACAACTCAGGAGACGGCCTGTAGCCTATAACCTGCGTGTCAGTGTCGCTATGTGCTGATTTCTGCCGCCGGGGAGAAATATGCTAGTCGAATAGCCGCCAAAGGTGTTGTATCCGTAAATTGTGAAGTATAGGGCGATCGGTGCGCTCGGTGCCGATGCCGGGTGTCACTCCTCTATGATAGAGGTACCTCACCCGCGCATGTCGCAAGCACGATCGGCGATCGCGAGAACACGCTCGTGCCGGGAAGTGCCCGGTGTCTAGGTCGGATGTCGGAGATCCGCCGCAATGAGTAGTGTCGAGCCGGTGTGCATGAGTGGTGTCGATGTCGATGTCGCCTTCCGCCGCCGGGCGGAAGTGGCTAGTCGAGTAGCCGTAAAACGCCAATGCTCGAGCGGCCATTACCGAGTCGTATCGGTATTGATCACAGATCTTGCTCGATCTGTAAAGATTGCTCTCAACTTGTCGGACTCTGTTGCTTGTGTTTGCTCGCAAGAACGGTGTCAAGCTCTCTCTCTCTCTCTCTCTCTCTCTCTCTCTCTCTCTCTCTCTCTCTCTCTCTCTCTCTCTCTCTCTCTCTCTCTCTCTCTCTCTCTTTTGTAGCTCTGCTGAATCCTAGGTCCAAGTCGGGTCAAGGCTGTAGTCGGGAAATGATCGGGTTGTCGAGGGCCTTGGGCGAGAATAGCCCCTTGCACACAAAGAAGTTTTATGGCTTTCTTAAAAAAAATCGATTAAAAAAAAAAAATCTTTACTGCTGAGCGAGCAAGCACACACAGTGAGTGCGTGTGTGTGCACTGTGTGTGTGTGTGTGTAACACACCACAAGCTTGCCAATGTCCTGCTCGTCAACACACTCCAGCGCTGCCAGATGCTCTGCAAAACACTGCCCGCTATGGATTCGGCTGGTGCTCGATGGAGCCCTCCCTGTTCGAGTTTGCTGCCCCTTCTATGCTCAAATGCTCATAGTGTCCATATCCCAGCTTTGCCAAATGCAATCGGTTGCCTACTTGGGCACGGAGTGTGTGTGTGTGTGTGCTTCTTGCAAAGTAAGAGCGCTGCAAGAAGCTAGAAGTCTTGCATTCAACTACCTGAGATGCACAGGCAGCCACTCTACTGCAATTTCAGCGCTGCCTGAATGCTCTAAGTGTGTGTGTTTTTAACACCACTAGAAGCCCCTTCCTTCAAGCTCCCTTGCCCGCAGGCTCTCAAGCCTTCAAAGGTTGCTTTCACCCCTTGCTCAAACCCTGGTCAACGCTGCCTGAATACACAAACGTAGGCCTCTACTCACGGCCTCTTGCTTGTTTCCTGCTGTGGTGCTCGCTGCAAGCCTTACAACTACTCAATTCGATGCCTTTCTTCTGAAGTTTGATTGACGCTGCACAAATTTTGTGGTGGGTACACTCGAACTGCCTCGCATGGCATCTCTTTGAAAGATGTCAGAGATGAGGGTTTCAACAGTGAGGCCTATTACTGAAGCTTGAGTAGTGATGAATGGGCGCCAAGATAACAGCAATGCTGCAAGGAGTAGCATGGTCTGAAGGCTGTCATCTAACTGAAGGCTAGAAAGGAGGGCATTGTCCAAGAATGTGCGCATGCCATCAAGAAACTTGGAGGTATCCTGCTGTTCAGCAAGCACAACAAGAAGAAGTTTCTTGAGCGTAACACGAGTGATGAGATCCTCGTGATGGTAGACAGCACGTAGGAAGTTCCAAATCTCGACTGCAGATTGGCAACGCCTGACCATTTGGACGTGACGATCAGCCAAGTGCAACATGAGTTCAGCATGGTATTGCAAATCCTTGGCTATCCAATCAGCACTATAATTTGCAGCGGCCTTAAGTACTTCATGACGTACACCAAGCTCTCGGACAAACAAATGAGGTGGGCAAATTTCCTTTCACAATTTCATTTTCATATTACTCACATTGTTGAGAAGCATAATTAAGTAGCCGATGCACTCTCAAGACAGCCGAGAGTGAATGCGGTTTCCATAGCAAGTCACAATTATCTATCTTCTATGATAGATGAGTATGCTATTGATCCCAATTTTAGACATGTGATTTCAGCCCTTGCATTAGGGAAGAAAGAGGAACCATTTACTTTACAAGATGGTTATCTTCTCTATGGAAATAGACTATGCATTACTAATTCACTACGTGAGAAAGTAATGTATGAATCTCATGCTCCTCCTTATGCGGGGTATAGAGGGATACGATCTACCCTAAAAGGGATTGAAAAATATTTCTATTGGCCTACCATGAAAGCAAATATACAAGACTATGTTTCTAGATGTGTGGTATACCAAAAGAAGAAGTTTGATAGAGCGAAGCAACCTGGATTTCTTCAACCTTTGCCAATCCCTAATTCACCATGGGAGAGCATATCCATGGATTTTATCTCTGGATTGCCTAAGTCTATCCATGGAAATAAGGGAATATGGACGATAGTAGACATGTTCAATAGACAAGCTCATTTTAGACCTGTCAAAAAGACTATCAAAGCCCATCAAATGGAAACCCTCTTCATATCACAGATCTTCAAGTACCATGGCTTGCCAATGTCCATAGTGTCGGATAGAGATCCTAGAATGACCAGTAATTTCTGGAAGGGTCTCTTTGAGAATTTAGGGACAAGACTAAAATTCTCTTCGGCCTATCACACGCAAACGGATGGACAAACTGAAATAGCTAACCTAACAATTCTTGATCTACTAAAAGCCTATGTAACGGAAGTAGATCAAAGGTCCCAATGGGAGAATTACTTACCCTTAGTGGAGTATGCTTACAATAACACTGTACATACTTCCACGGGAAAAGCACCATTCTAGGTAATTGAGGGAAGATCCAAAAGTCCCCTACTACTCAAAGTACACGGGAAGATCTCTGTTGTAGATTAGTATAGCCGAGACCTACAAGAATCTTTCCAAAAGATTAAGGATGCTATCTCTATCTCAGACTATGAAAATCTCCAAGTGTTTACCGCACCGTTTTATCACGTTTTGTAGAGAGAAGGTGAAAACTCAGGTAGAGAAAGAAGAGAGAGGAGGACGGGTTTCTTTTTGTTTAAAATATTTCAGCGACTGTTTTTGCGTTTATTACCACTGTTATTACCATGTTTATTTTTTACTACAAAATTTAGCGTCTAAACTTTAAAATTCTGGCTGAAACATCCCCCCCTCCCCCTTCAAAATTTGGTATTTCCCTCCTCTCAATAAAAATTAAACAATATTATATATAGTTTTCAAATTTAAAAAAGAAGAGAAAGAAAAAGAAAGAGAGAGAGAGAGAGAGAGAGGGGGGGGATACTTGGTTACAACTAAAATATCACTGTCAATTGATTGACATAATTGAGCATATTCCCAAATCTAACGAGATCGGGAAGAGGGGGCAGAGAGAGATGAATGGATTACACGACCAAAAAACTTCATAACTGCAAAAAGTTTATGAATCATCTTCCAAAAGATCTCTACATGAGGCATTATCCAATTCTAAGTCCATGGCTCCTAAATCAATAAAGAGAGAAACGGAATTGTCGTTTGTGGATGCATTGGCTTCATCATCTTTGAGTTCGTCATCCTCCATCTCATCATCTTCATCATCATGACAATCATCATCGCTAAGACTTTATGCCGCCGAACTTGATTCATTGACCTCCCTCTCCTCTATTTCCATCTCATCCAAAGTTGGAGGTGGAAGAGGGTCAAAGATGGTCTCAACTTCATTGGTGGAAAAAATGGTTCTCCCCCGAGGTGTTACAAGAATTACAAACCAAAGTTTTGGTTGGTGGATTATTGGGATATATATGACCTATAAAAGAGAAGCTCAAAGTGAGTAACATTGGTATAATTAATGCTACAAGAGAATAAGAATAAAAATGTACATGTCACTCACTTGCTCACAATTGCACGGTTAAACTAAATTGTCATACCTCCCTCTATGATGGACACTAGAGTCCACCATGTAAAGGCTATTCTCATGTCATCTAGACACATTTGCAAACCACTTGCACTTGAAGATGAAGGTATGAAAGGTTCTCAACTTAACCTTTAGTATCCTTTCAATAGTTCCGCAGTACTTGGCTTCATCACCGTCTGTGTCAAAGTTGCCCATGATGGCACAATCCATGGTGGTTCTACGCTCGTCAATGTGGTGCGTACGAAAGTGACGACCCTTTGACGACATAGAGTTAAAGGAAAGGCACTACAAAATAGAGAATATATTTTATCAAATACATATTAAAGATAATTTCAAAAAAAATTACAATATGGTTTAGGTATATGAGTACTCTACCTTTGCTACGTAGCCTTGTGCATACTCTCATTCTTTGCTGGTGATGTCTTCTCTGCGTGCTTTTGCCTTGGTCATTCTCGCATGAATCCACTCTGCACTAATGAGATCTAGGAAACATGCAAGGTGTCTAGGTATTGGGGGTGCCTTCCTGCCTCCTTGTGCTTGTTTCCATGCTTCTCTCTCTTGCAACCACCTTGCCTTTGCCACTTCCCACAAGTCCACCCACTTGGTCATAATCTTTGCATTAAGAATACAAAAGTTATTGACCACTCTGGATAGATTCATATACATGTTAAGTAGTTTCCCCTTTCCACTTGGCAAGTGTGAAGTCATCCTTTCATCTTCCTCGTCTGACCACATGCAAGGCATTGAAGGATCAACGTGTGCCAAATACTCTAATATGTAAACAAATGCCTCTTGAACGATCCACCCTTTGGCCATACATGCCTCTGGTTGAGACCGTAGCGGCACAAAATATTTGAGAGTCTTAAAAAACCTCTCTAAGAAGAACATCCATCGTGCATGCACTACTCCACATATAGCGATCTCCTCTACCACGTGAACCAAGAGGTGAATTTGACTAAGAAGGACCAATCAAGAAAATGGATCTTCAATGGCACACACAGCTTTTGTTGCAAGTGTTTGAGCAGCAGGGATATCATCTATTTTGATTTCCTTGGAGCTCACAAATCTGCAAGAAAACACACAAGGATACACTAAGTGCTAGTTGAAATTATTTTGTACATAAAAAAGGGGTAGTTGAGTGGAGTCTTGTGGTGTACCTTACTAGCTCTCCTAGTTTGAAAATAGCGTCCCTGACTTTCTTGTCCTGACATATACACATACTCACCGACAGAATGAACTACAATTTAAATCAGGGGAAGGGAAAGTGAGTGAAAGTCATACACACAAACTATAGATAGAATAGGGAGTATAAAGATTACCTGAAGCATCTTGTGCCAATCATGGGACTTCAACCCATACAATTGAACGCTTTCACCCTTCTTTGCTGTTGTGAAAGCTCCCTTTAGCGACCTCATCTATCCTGTTGGTGTGCGAATAGAGGCAATTGTACCCTTCACCTTGTCTAATTCTTCTTTGGCTAGCATCCATGGTGCTTTAGGAAGCACAATCTTTCCATTTGGGGCACTACATGGAGTAGAAAAGGCGGGGAGATATTTTAAAAGCCTCAAATCCTCCCTCGCACCTAAAGAGTCCTTCTTGCCAATAATGTGGTCCCATAGTGTTTAGGCTATATTCTTGAATATGTGCATGGGATCCAAGAGGTGTTGTATTTTTAAGTCCTTCCAATATGGAAGCCTTATAAATAAGGAAAACCTTGACATACGTTTTGGTGGAGGAAACGGAGCCAGATGGCTGTTGTGGTGCTCTTCCCAAATGGTTGCCCAATCTACCATGTGAGCTTTAAATGGGTCTTCCCATTTGTTGGAGCCTTGTGCATGTTATGCCCTTGGGGTAAGAAGGAGAGAGAGAGAGAGAGAGAGAGAGAGAGAGAGAGAGAGAGAGAGAGAGAGAGAGAGAGAGAGGGACAAAGATAGAGAGAGATAAATAGAGCGAAAGAGAGAGAGGAAAGCGAGAGGGATAGAGAGAGATAGAAAGGAAAGAGAGAGAGAGGTAGAGAGAAATAGAAAGAGAGAGAGAGATAGAGAGAGAGAGGGAGAGAGATAGAGAGAAATATAAAGAGAGAGAGAGAGAGGGATATATATCTATCTATCTATCTATCTATATATATATATATATATATATATATATATATATATGGATAGAGAGAGAGAGAAAAAAAAACAGGGAAAGAGAGATAGATAGATAGATAGATTTTATTATCGTCCTCGGAGGTCAAATATGACCTATGGGACCAAAGTTACATGTGATGTAGTATGTGTATGGCTGATGAGTGACTCTCGATGCTCCAAAATTGTAGTGACGAGAGTCGCAATGGAGAGCCCACACTTTGGCTGGGAGAGGAAAGTGTGTAGGTCTAAGTTATGGCTGAAAATGTGAGAGAAGCAAGTTCGGATGTGATCAAAAGCTGAGCACTCTAGTAGTGTGTGGTACTCAGACTCTCGAACTTGCAGTGAGCATAATGTGCACAATCAATTTGACTCTTCTCCATTGCCCCAACGCCCTATCTCGCATCGAAGGAAATGGGAGCTAAGCCGAATTGCTGCGATAGTGCGTATCGCAGACAAGGGAATAGGCTCAAGCATGTAAGTGTGAGTACGGTTTCCTCTCTCAGCGAAGAACGTGGTTTTGTAGTTGGGGGCAATATAGGTGGTGTAATGTATGAAGCGTGACCCACCGGATTACTCCCAAGCCATAATACATTGGCGTTGTAGAAAAGCTTCATTCACTTGAGAGTCAATTGAAGCATCATGTAGCAAGTGTAATGCATCCCATCTCCCAAACCACTTCTTTATGTCTTGCATCCATCCCGTGCTCAAGATCTTGCTTTTATGCGTCTTTTGAACTTTTTTGCTTGCTTCCCATGCAATTGTAGGAAGTCGATGTGAGGGGTTTTGACGCATCTTTATCATGTACTCCACAACCCTTTCCATGCCCATAACCTCAATTGGAAGAGATCCCGACTCAAGACGTAGGAGCATATATGGTGTTTGTGTCTTAACTTGGAGAAAGTTTGTAAGAAAACGCTTTTGGACATTCTCAAACTCTTTCCAAGTAGACTTTGAGATGCTCCCGCCCCACACTTCAACTCCATAAAGAAGAACTGGTGTCGCCAATGCATCAAAAAGATACTTCTTGAGAACGCAACACTTGATGTTTCCCGCATTACACATGTTCTCAAATGCATAATATGCTCTCTTTCCCGCTTCCAAACGATGCATAGCACATTCATGCCACTTGTGATTGGATGGAACCTCAAGGCCAAGGTACTTAAAGCTCTCAACAACTTCAAGTGTCTCGTTGTTGTACACAATGCATGGCTTCTCCTTATGGTTGGTTTTCACAAGCATAATCTTTGTTTTGGATTCATTTACAATCAGCCCACTATGCAAGCAAAAGTTCTCAAGGACAACCATAAGCTTTTGTGCATCTTCTAAAGTGTGTGCTAGAAGCATTACATCATCCACATACAACAAAAGCATGATTACCGCATTGCAAATAGTGACCTCTTCAATGCCTTCTTCTTGCATAAAGTGAAGTACCATTTGTTCCAATTGATCGATGCATAGACCAAAGAGAGTTGGTGACAATGGACATCCTTGTTTAACCCCAATAGTGCTTACAAAAACTTCTGAAATTTCTCTTCCCATGCGCAATTGACAAATCACCTTCTCATAGACTCGAGAAACCGCAAGCATAAACTCACTTGGCACTTGGAGTTCTTCCATCCTTCTCCACAAATTGTTACGTGGAATCATATCAAAGGCTTTCTTAAAGTCCACAAAACAACAATACAATCGCTTGCCTTTCAACCGACTTTCCTCCATGAGAACACGAAGAGTGACAAGATGATCAATGGTGCTATGGCATCGACGAAAACCCGCTTGTCCCTTTGCACGCTTGTCATTCTCTTCAGCCCAATCACTCAATTTCATCTCCATTACGCACCCAAACAACTTTGCCATAAGAGACCCAATCATTATAGTCCGGTAGTTGCTTACATTCTTTACATCCCCTCCTTTATGCAAAGGCTTAACCCAATTAGTACTCCAATCATAAGGCATACCATGTTGAAGTTCAAGGTTGAACATATCACACATCCACTCATGGGTAAAATCTCCCGTCCATTTGATCATCTCCGGCTTGATACCTTGAAGATCTCCTGCTTTGTGAGTGGCCAACTTTTCAAGCCCGCCGCATACATCCTCAATAGTAAAAAAAGATGGCATACATGGGAGTGAACCATAAAATGACATTTTTTTAGTATTTGCTTGCTCATATAATTGCCTACAATGTGTGTACATATCCACTAGACTCAAGTTACCAAAATTCTCAACCCGCTTGCCTCTCAAGTTTCTCCAAAATCTTCCACATGCATGTGCCTTTTCTTGGACTTGAAATTCTTGTTGCTTTACTTCCCATCTTCTTCTCTTCTTTTGAATCAATGCCTTGTATGTATGAAAATGACTTTGATAGTTGTCTTTGTCCATAGTTGCATCAAGCTTTATCAAGGACTTTCGAGCATCTTGACATTCTTTATCAAAGCACCTTTTGCGTGATCTATCTTTGTTGATACCATGGAGATGCTTTATGGCAAAGCATTCTTCCGCACAAGAACAAATAGCTTTCTTGAAAGCTTCCCATTTAGTTTCCAATGGTGCATCACATTGAAGCTTTGTCATCCATAATTTTTTCTCAGCCATTTCAATGTACATTGGTGCCCATTTGAAATACATACATAGTGATAACTTCTCTTTTCTTTGGCTGAGATTATCATGCTTAGTTGCTTCTCCACATGAAAGGTCAATACATAAGGTGCGATGGTTGGATTTCGGGGTCCATTGACCAAACATAAAACTCTTTATGCGATACATGATGGCTTCAGAGAGTAGCATATAGTCAATCACACTATCCCCATTATGTCTCCTACATGTAAATCCATTGGTTCCACTCCACAAAGATACACCATTGGCAATGAGCATACCCGTGCTATTACACATGTGTAAAAGTAACTTTCCATAGTGATCCGGCTCTTTCTCATCCATTGAAGTACGATCATACAAGTGAACTTCCTCCAACTCCCTTGAAATGTATGGCATATCAAATTGTTGAGTATCATGTTGCAATGTTTTTGTGTGAGCATTCATATCCCCAAATACAATAACATCACCTTCACCTTTGAAGTAAGCAATGTCCTCTTCCAAATTAGAAAATGGTTGATCTCTATCCATGCAAGCATAAAAGGGAGAATCATGATGAGGAATGTAGCAACCGACTACAAAAATGGGTGCTCTTTTTGGTGTCATAATTTTCAGCCATACATAACGTTTGTACTTGTCATCTTTCACAATTGATACAAAATCTTCCAATCCTTTCTTAACCATACATGCTAACCCTCCTTGTCCTCTTCGTTGCTTGAGATTCTTTGACCACATCAATGAATGTACATTGTAATCCTCCAAGCCGTTAATCCTTTGTGTATCATGCTCCCAAGTTTCAACAAGAAGTACAACATCAGCTTTGCTTGTTAGTTCATCAATGCCAACCCCCGCATTCCATGGGTATCCATTACAATTCCAAAAGCATATTTTCAATTGTAACTCGGTCTCATAGGTCACGCATCCCTATTTGCTTGAGAGACTTGCCTCCTCCTTGGGCACATTTTCTTCATGAGAGATCTCCTTGTTTTTATTATTCTTTTCCTCATATGCCTTGCGACGCATATTTTGTTGCTTAATAGTGCGATCTCCATATACAAAACATTTTGTATCCCTCAAATAGATCCAACTATTATCAAGGATAATCTTTCTCTTGGTCTCATTCGGCATGGTTCATACAATTGGCCGTTCTCCTGAGCGAGGAGCTCTTTGCTTCCCCACTCTATGTGCTCCATAGACCATAACTCCGGACATGCCAAAGTGGGTTTTGAAGAAATCTTCAATAACAATGGCAAGAGAAGGAGGTGTCTCTAACTTCTCTTTGGGAATTCCACGAATAACAATGTTCTTGGAACGTCGCTCCCGTTCCTTCAACTCCTCCACATCCACATTCTCAACATTCTTTGTTTGAACCATAGCTTGCATGAGTGAGGAATTAGAAACCACATTGCTACCACATACATCAGCCGAAGACTTGTTTGTGCATACATTTTTCATGTCGCATACATCCCGGCTCATAGTGTCAAATTTCTCTTCTTTCAATACATGCTCATAGAGATAGAGAAGGAGGGATAGATAAAGAAAGAGGGAAAGAGGGAGAAATAGAAAGAGAGAGGGAAATAGAGAGAGGGAAAGAGAGAGCAAGAGAGATAGAGTGATAGAGAGAGGGGGAGAGAGAGAGAGAGAGAGGCACAGACAGAGAGAGAAGGATAATATATATATATATATGTATATATATATATACACACATACATACATACATCTCTCTCTCTCTCTCTCTCTCTATATATATATATATATATAGAGAGAGAGAGAGAGAGAGAGAGGGAAATAGAGAGAGGAAAAGAAAAAGAGATACAGAAAGAGGGAGAAATAGCGAGATAGATAGATAGATTTTATTATCGTCCAAAGTTACATGTGATGTAGTATGTGTATGGCTGATGAGTGAGTCTTGATGCTCCAAAATTGTAGTGATGAGAGTCGCAATGTAGAGCCCACACTTTGGCTGGGAGAGGAAAGTGTGTAGGTCTAAGTTATGGCTGAAAATGTGAGAGAAGCAAGTTCGGATGTGATCAAAAGCTGAGCACTCTAGTAGTGTGTGGTACTCAGACTCTCGAACTTGCAGTGAGCATAATGTGCACAATCGATTTGACTCTTCTCCATTGCCCCAACGCCCTATCTCGCATCGAAGGAAATGGGAGCTAAGCCGAATTGCTACGATAGTGCGTATCGCGGACAAGGGAATAGTCTCAAGCATGTAAGTGTGAGTACGGTTTCCTCTCTCAGCGAAGAACATGGTTTTGTAGTTGGAGGCAATATAGGTGGTGTAATGTATGAAGCGTGACCCACCGGATTTCTCCCAAGCCGTAACACATTGGCGTTGTAGAAAAGCTTCATTCACTTGAGAGTCAATTGAAGCATCATGTAGCAAGTGTAATGCATCCCATCTCCCAAACCACTTCTTTATGTCTTGCATCCATCCCGTGCTCAAGATCTTGCTTTTATGCGTCTTTTGAACTTTTTTGCTTGCTTCCCATGCAATTGTAGGAAGTCGATGTGAGGGGTTTTGACGCATCTTTATCGTGTACTCCACAACCCTTTCCATGCCCATAACCTCAATTGGAAGAGATCCCGACTCAAGAAGTAGGAGCATATATGGTGTTTGTGTTTTAACTTCGAGAAAGTTTGTAAGAAAACGCTTTTGGACATTCTCAAACTCTTTCCAAGTAGACTTTGAGATGCTCCCATCCCACACTTCAACTCCATAAAGAAGAACCGGTGTCACCAATGCATCAAAAAGATACTTCTTGAGAACCCAACACTTGATGTTTCCCGCATTACACATGTTCTCAAATGCATAATATGCTCTCTTTCCCGCTTCCAAATGACGCATAGCACATTCATGACACTTGTGATTGGATGGAACCTCAATGCCAAGGTACTTAAAGCTCTCAACAACTTCAAGTGTCTCGTTGTTGTACACAATGCATGGCGTCTCCTTATGGTTCGTATTCACAAGCATACCCTTTGTTTTGGATTCATTTACAATCAGCCCACTATGCAAGCAAAAGTTCTCAAGGACAACCATAATCTTTTGTGTATCTTCCAAAGTGTGTGCTAGAATCACTACATCATCCACATACAACAAAAGCATGATTACCGCATTGTAAGTAGTGACCTCTTCAATGCCTTCTTCTTGTATAAAGTCAAGTATCATTTGTTCCAATTGATCTATGCATAGACCAAAGAGAGTTTGTGACAATGGACATCATTGTTTAACCCCAATAGTGCTTACAAAAACTTCTGAAATTTCTCTTCCCATGCGCAATTGACAAATCACCTTCTCATAGATTCGTGAAACCGCAAGCATAAACTCACTTGGCACTTGCAGTTCTTCCATCCTTCTCCACAAATTGTTACGTGGAATCATATCAAAGGCTTTCTTAAAGTCCACAAAACAACAATACAATCGCTTGCCTTTCAACCAACTTTCCTCCATGAGAGCACGAAGAGTGACAAGATGACCAATGGTGCTATGGCATCGACGAAAACCCGCTTGTCCCTTTGCATGCTTGTCATTCTCTTCAGCCCAATCCCTCAATTTCATCTCCATTATGCACCCAAACAACTTTGCCATAAGAGACCCAATCATTATAGTCCGGTAGTTGCTTACATTCTTTACATCCCCTCCATTATGCAAAGGCTTAACCCAATTAGTACTCCAATCATAAGGCATACCATGTTGAAGTGCAAGGTTGAACATATCACACATCCACTCATGGGTAAAATCTCCTGCCCATTTAATCATCTTCGGCTTGATACCTTGAAGATCTCCCGCTTTGCGAGTGGCCAACTTTTCGAGCCCACCGCATACATCTTCAATACTATAAAAAGACGGCATACATGGGAGTGAACCATAAAATGGCATTTTTTTAGTATTTTCTTGCTCATATGATTGCTTAAAATGTGTATACATATCCAGTAGACTCAAGTTACCAAAATTCTCAACCCGCTTGCCTCTCAAGTTTCTCGAAAATCTTCCACATGCATGTGCCTTTTCTTGGACTTGAAATTCTTGTTGCTTTACTTCCCATCTTCTTCTCTTCTTTTGAATCACTGCCTTGTATGTATGCAAATGACTTTGATAGTTGTCTTTGTCCATAGTTGCATCAAGCTTTATCAAGGACTTTCGAGCATCTTGACATTCTTTATCAAACCACCTTTTGCGTGATCTATCTTTGTTGATACCATGGAGATGCTTTATGGCAAAGCATTCTTCCGCACAAGAACAAATAGCTTTCTTGAAAGCTTCCCATTTAGTTTCCAATGGTGCTTCACATTGAAGCTTTGTCATCCATAATTTTTGCTCAACCATTTCAATGTACATTCGTGCCCGTTTGAAATACATACATAGTGATAACTTCTCTTTCCTTTGGCTGAGATTATCATGCTTAGTTGCTTCTCCACATGAAAGGTCAATACATAAGGTGCGATGGTCGGATTTCGGGGTCCATTGACCAAACATAAAACTCTTTATGCGATACATGATGGCTTCAGAGAGTAGCATATAGTCAATCACACTATCCCCATTATGTCTCCTACATGTAAATCCATTGGTTCCACTCCACAAAGATACACCATTGGCAATGAGCATACCCGTGCTATCACACATGTGTAAAAGTAACTTTCCATAGTGATCCAGCTCTTTCTCATCCATTGAATTACGATCATACAAGTGAACTTCCTCCAACTCCCTTGAAATGTATGGCATATCAAATTGTTGAGTATCATGTTGCAATGTTTTTGTGCGAGCATTCATATCCCCAAATACAATAACATCACCTTCACCTTTGAAATAAGCAATGTCCTCTTCCAAATCAGAAAATGGTTGATCTCTATCCATGCAAGCATAAAAGGGAGAATCATGATGAGGAATGTAGTAACCGGCTACAAACATGGGTGCTCTTTTTGGTGTCATAATTTTCAGCCATACATAACGTTTGTACTTGTCATCTTTCACAATTGATACAAAATCTTCCAATCCTTTCTTAACCATACATGCTAACCCTCCTTGTCCTCTTCGTTGCTTGAGATTCTTTGACCACATCAATGAATGTACATTGTAATCCTCCAAGCCATTAATCCTTTGTGTATCATGCTCCCAAGTTTCAACAAGAAGTACAACATCAGCTTTGCTTGTTAGTTCATCAATGCCAACCCCCGCATTCCATGGGTATCCATTACAATTCCAAAAGCATATTTTCAATTGTAACTCGGTCTCATAGGTCACGCATCCCTATTTGCTTAAGAGACTTGCCTCCTCCTTGGGCACATTTTCTTCATGAGAGATCTCCTTGTTTTTATTATTCTTTTCCTCATATGCCTTGCGACGCATATTTTGTTGCTTAATAGTGCGATCTTCACATACAAAACATTTTGTATCCCTCAAATAGATCCAACTATTATCAAGGATAATTTTTCGCTTGGTCTCATCCGGCATGGTGCATACAATTGGCCGTTCTCCCGAGCGAGGAGCTCCTTGCTTCCCCACTCTATGTGCTCCATACACCATAACTCCGGACATGCAAAAGTGGGTTTTGAAGAAATCTTCAATAACAATGGCAAGAGAAGGAGGTGTCTCTAACT
>NC_140939.1:35423434-35550934 GCF_014529385.1 Adiantum capillus-veneris
TTACAACCATAACTCTTTATCTCTACTTAAAATGATGGCTACATTACGTATATGTATATATATTTGTGTGTACATATATATTTGTTTATGCATGTATGTAGGCACTAAGTACGGGAGCATAGCATCCAAAGGTTAGACTCTTCCTCTTGGGTATAGTCCCTTTTCAATCGTGGCTCTATGGTCATTGGTTCACTCTTGCGTGGATTACCATAACGTACCTTTGGTTTTACCACGGTTGAGACTGTGATGATCCCTAAAGAGGTGCCACTTGACCTTTGGCACTACTAGCCTCCACTAAGGTCTACTAGTATGTATATGTATCTACGTGTTTGTGTGCTAATAAACTTGTGCTAATATACTTGGTTCACTCCTGCATGGATTACCATAACGTACCTTTGGTTTTACCACGGTTGAGACTGTGATGATCCCTAAAGAGGTGCCACTTGACCTTTGGCACTACTAGCCTCCACTTAGGTCTACTAGTATGTATCTATGTGTTTGTGTGCTTTCTCTTGGGTATAGTCCCTTTTTAATCGTGGCTCTATGGTCATTGGTTCACTCCTGCATGGATTACCATAACGTACCTTTGGTTTTACCACGGTTGAGACTGTGATGATCCCTAAAGAGGTGCCACTTGACCTTTGGCACTACTAGCCTCCACTTAGGTCTACTAGTATGTATATGTATCTACGTGTTTGTGTGCTAATATACTTGTGTACGCATTTATAGATGAGTGAGTAGGGAGGAAAGCTGAATCTTATATTTCTCTTTGTTATGTGGATGTCATACAAGAGACAACCTCGAGGGGAGCAGCCAACTGGGTCTTCTTTTGGTTGATTCACATCCCAAGTGGGCTCCCACCCGGGGTGAACATCACCTCCACTGGACTCGAGTCTTGAGTTAGTGAGAACAAGCAAGAAATAAATAATGTTTTTGGCTAGTTAACCCTAAACCATGAGTGTCATAGGTTTATTTTTGTTATTTGCAGGCATGGCCATCCTACAGCTACCCTTCTCAGGTTCCTCCATCGGTCGTAGATCCAGACCTACACTAGGATCTCTCTTTACGAAACCAATACCTCCGAGAGATAGATAATTTTTTTGGTCGCTACACTGCACAACAGCTTGCGAGCTACGGTATTTCTCCGCAGACTACACCATAGGGGAGTCAGGGAGGGACTCCTTACCTACAAAGCCTAGCATCGACGGCACCTCAGTCTACAACTCCTTCTTATCGTCCTACTCCCCTTCCATCGCAGGGTCCTACTCCCCTTCCATCCCAGAGTCCCACTCCCATTGCATCACAGGGTCTTACACCACTCCATTCCACTCCTGCTTTGCTAGAACACCGTCGATAAACTTCCTCTAGCAGCGCGCGTTGACGCTCGTCTCAGGGCAGCGAACGGTGTGAGAGACGAAGCGACAATGGATCTTGTGGTTTTTCCTATTTCAATAGTGGCGGAGGAATGGAGTCCCCACTTTCAGAGTGTGTTGCCCCTGACATAGAGGATGAGGATATTGACGTACCTGTGCCAGACACGCATGGGCGCTACTACAGGCTTAAATATGGCGGGGAGGTGGACTTCGACACAGCACAGGGTAGGGCATTTTGATGCCATCTACAGATTCTTATACATTCAATGTATAAGAACTGTTTTATAAAGTTTAGAGAACAAATCTCCGATCATGCACAATACATTTAGGACATGCTGTTAGCTAGATTTCCAAATGCCCCCGATCAACATTTTTCACAACAATGGTTGGAGGGCTACATAAAGACATTTCTAAAAAACAAGCAGTTCAGTGTGCGGCACGCAGCTGCCAACCAGGTCAGAGATCTAGATAGGAGCTACTACGGTGGCAACATGGCAGATGCGGAGTGGGAGTGGGCAATTCAAGAAAAGAGCGATCAAGCTGCAAGATAGGCTCTTCATACAGACAACAATGCGAGGCTCGCGCCAGACAAACTCCCACGCACTATGGCTAAGGAGGCTAGGGAGCTTGGAAGGAAAAATATGTAAAATTGATTAAATTATAGCGTCGATCGGTGATTATTAAGATTGTAGTTGAAGATTTGTTATTGTTATTGCTGACTTAGGAAAATGTTACTCTTTCTCAACCAACCAGAGAGATAGTCAAGTATCGGGAGTGACATACAGAATTTGATACTTGACAATGGTTGTTCGAAAACAACCACATCTCTCGCGAGTAGTTCGACGAAGCGGTTGGATCACTACAAGCAGTAAGTTTAAACAAGTAATTTTGTTTCAATTGATTTGAAGTGTTGATAATTGTTTAATTTGGTTTGGGTTTATGTAGAGTCAAGGTGATCAAACGTACATGTCTATGGACGACGACGACATAGAGGACGATAAGATAGAATAATAATTTGTCCAAACTTTCGTAAAGTCCCAATGTGACACAATGTATATACAACTATTTAATTTTTATTGTAATTTTTTTAAATAGTTGATCTTGTGCATATTAAATTGTCAAGGTAAAGTAAATTCAATTTCAATTCTTTGGTTCTTTTTTATACTCTTCCAAAAAACAATTGATGTTTCATTGTTTTATGCAGGTAAAAAAATAAACGTGCTCATTTGGGCCACCCAATGAGCACGTTTATCTTTGAGTGGCCGTGTAGTGGCAATAAGCGCGGTAATAGAAGCGGCAACTATCGCATAATAGCAGCAAGTATATTGCCGCGACTATTACCGCGCTTATTGCTGAGAAACCACTACCGTGGTTATTGCCGCTCCGGTAATTTTTTCTCTCTCCTTTTTCCTTTGTTTTTCTGCGGCAAAGCTAGCAGTTATAGATAACTCCTTTTATAGTGTCACAGCGAAGACAAAAGGCTGCTTCTGATAAGCACAGAAGATTCCAAGCCTTTAACGAAAATGATTGGGTCGTAAAGTTGCAAGGCTCGATTAAGGAACACAACGGGCAAGAATCCTACGGGACACCAAAAGTACTAGCTAAATTAGAAAAAAGGTATTATGGTCCCTTCCGGATTCTGAGGCCAATCAATGACATGGCCTATCAACTCAATTTGCCCAGCCATTGGCTCATACACAATATTTTTCATGTGAGCCTACTAAAGTCTTACAAAGGAGATCCATGTCAAGAACCGATTATTGAAGACCCACCGGAGCTGGAGGACCAAGAAGAGGTGCTGCAACCGTAGTCCATTCTTCGACATGAAGACAAGGTATTAAGAGACGGTAAGATTATCCGACGGTATCAATTTAAAAATTATCCTTTTGAAGATGCTAGATGGGTTCAAGGCATACAATTAAAGGATAACCTAAACCTTGTCAATGCTTATAATGCTTCCCTAGAGTAAGCAAATGTACAAATGTTTAAAATGAACAAAGTTTTTTTCTTAAAAGACTCTCTTTTTCTTTATTGTGCACAAATGTGAAGTAGTATCCATGCTTGGAACCAACTTTGTGAAGACGACGTCTCCCAAACACCAAGTAGAGCTTGTCACTCTACTATGGAAGATTGATAGGACTAAGGTACAGACATGCTTGCGACAGCCTTAGGCTCTCAAGTGCCAAATGGATTAGTCATCCATTCTCGAACGATGTTGTAGGGTAACAAAGGGATTCTCTACCCAGCTAGAAAAAGGACTAATGAATAGGCTTTATCTTCTCTACCCCATAGTCGAGGACGACTACGATTTCAAGAGAGAGGTAATGTCATAATAACTAATATCTAATTCTCCTAAATTATTTTCTCATGTTAAATTGATCATTTAATATGGGAAAGTGCCATGGGAGAAAAAGATAGAATGTAGGTTAAGCTGGCAGACCGGCCACATTAGGGATCCAAAGGGGGGGCCATCTACAAAAGAGCAATGTGCAACAATGGGCTCCAAAGAACTTAGGGTTCAACCCATTAAGACTTTCAAAATGCTAAGGTTCCAAAATTCAAAGGTAAGTCCAAATGGTCAAGTTTAGTGGAATTGAATGCTTTGTGTGTGTAAAAAAAAGTCTTCATGACTTCTACATAGGAGGGGGTGATCCCTGTAAGTAGGGGATGAGAGAGAAACACACACACACACACACACACTCACAGGCTCCCTTTACCATAAACAAATGCTCTGGAAAGGGTTCAGATACATAGGATTCATTGGTGCAATCCCTTTCTGAGATACATTCTTCTCGTTTTAAACTCCCGTTTTTTGAAGCTCTGCACATCCAAATAGGAGTGTCTTTGTTCAACCACGATGGAAGCTTAGTTTTAGTCAAAGAACTGAATCAAACTCTTGTATGGGCATTTTCATGACATTTCTATAAGTGTGATCTTTTAGATTAATCCTTGTTATAGATCCCACTTGCTTCAAGTATAGATAATTGTTTCCCCAATCTTGGATGAGTTGTACTTGTCGCATGAAAGGTCTTTCCAATATGATTTTGTAATTGAGTTTCTTCCCAAAGTCTACTATGACAAAAGTGTGTTGATATTCAATCCCATAGGAATTAACTATCACTTTTTCAAGCAGTCCTAAGGGTCTTTCAATATGTCCATCAGCCAATTGCAATTTCATTCGAGTTTGTCTAATGGATGGCTGTCCCCAGGATTCCCATACTGCTTTCGTGGCTATGGCTATGCCTGCCCCAGTATCCAATATTTCCATGGTTTCAATGTCATTATATATCACTGGAAGGGTGGTGTTTCCTTCTTCCCCTTTGTAGTATTCTCCGACTTTGTTCATTGGAACATATCGAATCTCTTTGTTGTCCTTTTCGTGTTTCAATTTTCATTTTTTTTTGAGATTATACCCATTATTCCCACCTTCTCTAGGGTTTTCTGTAGATCATTCCATAAATATGGTCTGAGTTTCAATAGCTCTACCAAAGTAAGAGTGCATTGGATGGGTGTAGACATGATTTAATGGATGTTGTCTACTTCTGGGTCTGTTTTGCTCTTTTTACTTGAGTGGTCTTACACTATAGATTCATCTTCGTTATCTCCCAAGAAAGAGGGTAATGTTTTCAAGGTCAATGGTTTAGACATCTCTGAAGCTTCAGATCTAAATTCCCCATAAAAGGATCGTACATCCATGTCCATCTCAGGAGGTAGGTTGTCTAACCAAACTTTCTCTATAGGAGTTGACTTTATAGTTAGGCTCCCATCATTGATCTCTCTAACGTTTTCCCATAAGTGTCCTAGCCAGTCTTCCTCTACGAACGGAATTTCGTCTAAGGCATTTTCGTTGTCCGACACTATAAGTTCTGGCTCTTTTGTTTCAAGGTGGGTTCTACTATTATACCCTTGTTTAAAGGATTTTTAGGACAATCTTCTGGAAAGTGTCCTCCCTTTTTGCAACATTGTATACAATAAGCTTCAACTGGCTCAAGGTTCTTGTCAGGCTCTGGGAATTCATTTTTCCAATGATCATCTGCACCATAGTTATGACAATTTTCCGTTCTTGGCTTAATCATGGGTCTCACCATAGGAGGTCTAACACCTTGATTAGCTACATAATACATTGGTGCAAGCTCTGGTGGAGCATAAGTCACAGTTTCTTCCACTGGTGGTGGATGTGAATTATACCAATCTCCTTCTACCATTACTGTCGATGGACTAGGCTCAGCATAGGGTGTAACAGGCACTAGTGCTTGTTCATCTATGACTCCTTCTGAAAGTATGTACTTGTAGGCACTGCATTATGTCCTGGATACGGAGTGTTCGAAAAGTCAAACTACATCCCAAATCATGGACGGGCGAGCCCTAATTGTAGAGGAATGAGAGAGAACACACACACACCCTCACACAAGGCTAGCCTTGTCTAAAGAAGCAACAAGGACACATGTCAAGTTCTTCATCTTTCTTGCTTCCTCTTTGGAATCTGGCATCACATTATCAACTGGCAGTATGCACTCTTTGAGAAATCTACACAGTGCAAAAAATGTGGTACAATTGCGTAAAAATCTATCAGATCATTATACATCTAGAGTTTAAAGTAAACACATTGTAATAGATCACCTGAAAAGCACTGTGATGCTAGTGTCACTCCATCCAAACTTTGTCTGCATGTTGAGAAGAACTAGGAGCTCCTTCAATCTAGACACAAGTGCTCCATCATACAATGCCGTATCTGCTTCACTTTTCATATCATCAAAGATAAACCTTTCTGAATCCATGATCCTAGTTGAGAGATAGGTGTTTCGGTTGGATGGTCCCACATCCTCGTCACTACTCATAATGAGGGTGAAAACCTTATACTCTGGACATAAATTTAATCTTCAATTGGCATCCTCTGTCTTTTATCTCTCTTGCTCTCTCTCGCTCTCTCTCGATCTCTCTCTCTCTCTCTCTCTCTCTCTCTCTCTCTTTGTTCACACTCTAAACTACCTCACATTCTCTAGTCATGTCCAATCCCCGCACACCTCGGTCTAGAGGTGCATGGAGGTCAATGCCTATATTTGTGGGTACAAGAAATCTACACACTCACGTCTACATGATAGTGCATGTAGTGGAAAAAACCCCTTTGCCTCTTCTCTACCTGTAGCATTTCACAGCATCTTAACATCTTTTCATAGTAGATCTTTGTCTGTAGCATGCAGGTACGCCATTCCTGCAATGTAGCCCCTTTGCCTCTTCTCTACCTGTAGCATTTCACAGCATCTTAACATCTTTTCATAGTAGATCTTTGTCTGTAGCATGCAAGTACACCATTCTTGCAATGTAGCTGATGCCTACTCAAAGCACTTAATTCTTACTCTAGATTTGACGGGCTGTGTAGTGTGTGTGTGTGACCCTTGGAATTGTCATCTTGCATCACTAATTTCTATGTAGTCTTAATTTGCTCTTCCATTGGCTGATCATGACCGCTTATTGTATGGCAGCAGCAGTCGAACATGCAGGTGGAATTGCTGGTCCGCATGGACTGTCAAGGCTGTGAGTGTAGGAAATTTTCTCATGTAGGAAAACGGAGTCTTGTTCAGTGTGTTTCATATGAGCAAGTGTTTTTTATACAATGCTTAACATCATGAGCTTTTGCTCAAGAGGCACTCCATACCTAGCTAGGTACAATTGGGAGTAGGGACCACCGGGCCAGTGGTCCCCTACCCCCAATCGTAACTAGCCCGGTGGTCCCTTGCCCCCAATCGTACCTACCTAGGTATGTGGTGCCTCCCTCACAGAAGCTCATGATGTTAGAGGTAAGTCACAATTAGTACTAGTTCACGCATGACCATGCAGCATGGGGCATAATATGCATTGCATGATATCCTTAATCCCAACTATTTCTCTAACCGCCAACATTAAGCTAATCTTTAAGGTTTATTTTGGGCAAAGCGCACCTTCATTGACATGCACTAAAATCTAACCTAAATCTAAAAAAAGCTAGTCCATCGAACATAAATCTAGATCTAATTTAATCTTAAACTAAAAATAAACCTAAATCTAAATCTAATCTAACATAAATCTAAATCTAATCTAATCTAACCTAAATCTAATCTAACATAAATCTAAATCTAACCTAATCTTAAACTCAACATAAACATAAATCTAAATGTAATCTAACCTAATCTAATTTAAATTTTAACCTAATCTATTTCTCTCTTTGTTTTCTCCCCTTACCTCTCCCTTTCGTCTTCTCCCCCCCTCTATATCTCTTTGGTTTTTTATTCTCTCTCTCTTTCCCTTTGTTTTCTCCTCTCTCTCTCTCTCTCTCTCTCTCTCTCTTCCTCTCTCAATGTGTGTGTGTGTGTATGCATTCTTTGTTTATGCATGTGTGTGTGTGTGTTTTGTTTATGCATGTGCTCTCTCTCTCTCTCTCTCTCTCTCTCTCTCTCAAGAACACAATGCGTGTGTGTGTGTGTGTGTGTGTGAGAGAGAGAGAGAGAGAGAGAGAGAGAGAGAGAGAGAGAGAGAGAGAGAGAAAGAGGGGAAGGGAACATGAGAGAGAGGAAAGGGAAGGAACATACCTGGCTCTCCTTCCTCTCCTCGTGTATGTGTGTGTGTGTGTGTGTGTGGAGAAGAAAGAGAGAGAAGGGAGAGCGCGGGTTACCTCTTTGCTTGCTTGAGCGCTGAAAACTCAGATCTGATATCTGAGTTTTCTGAGTTTTTGGGCGCTCTCGGTTTATTTTTTACCCCTGGAGTTGCTATTTTACAAATAAACTAGCGATGCTCATAGCAACGCCCATAGCGACGTTGTGAATTTTCACTTTTAAGCGTCGCACTGCAAGCATCACTAATGTGAAGTACCTCTTGTAGTGCTTAAGAGAAGTAATCTAGGGCACCCTAGATTCCCTGTAGGTACCAAAATCACAAAAAGAGATTGATTTTACCAAGCATGTCTTTTGATAGGCAAGTTAACACTATCTATGGCACCCAAAAGGGTTAGTGAAGTAATCTAGGGTATCCCATATTTCCTGTGGGTACTCCCCACACCAAAAGGGCTTGCTCTCTGGTTAGTCAAGTAATATAGGGTACCCTAGATTACTTGTGGGAAGTAATCTAGGGTGCCCTAGTTTACCTGTGGCCACTTCCCACACATAAAAGAGTTTCTCTCTGGTCAATGAAAAAATCTAGGGTACCCTAGATTACCTGTGGGCACTTCCCACACATAAAAAGGTTTCTCTCTGGTCAGTGAAGTAATCTAGGGTACCCTATATTACCAGTGGATAACACAAGAAGGATATAACTTAAAGAGTACTAAATTCAAGTGAGACACACCAAACTTCAAGTTAAGATTCAATGTAGCATTTGTATGGCTAAATGAACGACCTTTGTGAAGGTATATGATCCCTGAATACAAGAAAGATCCTTTGCTAGAGGCACATACTCTGATTGTCTTTTGTTTCTCTCTTGCATAGAGCTAAGGTATGCTCATTATCATCTTCATCTGGATAAATACATGAAACAATAGTACAAAAAAAAACTAGAGGGTACATCACAAACGTGGGCCTCTTTTCACAAAACACATGATTCATGGAGGTTGTGAAAATGCCTTTTTGCCAATGGCAATAATGCATGGCATGTGTGACAAGTAATCATCGAGGGGCTAACCAGCAAAGATTTTGAACAACAATGGGGACATCAAATTCTTGGGCTCCCATTGAAGTGCACACGATGATGAGCACATTGATGTTTTCTTCGTAAAATTCATGTCTGGTGCCGAAGATTTGGGGATATCAGACATGATCTTGGTCATGAACAACTTTTGTGCCATGTCCAAGTCGAATATGCATCACACACACTTGAATTTGATGAACATTGTCTCGTTCTAACATTTTGATCTTCTTTGGGCATGCCAATGATCCAAGAGTGTCCCTGATGGATTGAAGTCCGTACAAAATAATACCCATCTCTTTTTGGGGAGGTCTTCTTGGATGGACACCATAGAAGTTCTTATTTCTTCCATCATGGTTAACACCTCTTCCAACGGTTGTGGAGTGTGGCATACTCTATCTTCATTGAAATCCCTCGTCATCTCATGGGCATTGTCTACTATTGGGATTATGTCAGTCAAATGGGGAAAGTGATTCATAACTATCAAGCGGGTGCCATATAGATGCTTACATTCCGAGCTCCGTTCTGAACAATCACAATAATTTCCTTGCAAATTAACATTATACCACTAGTTGGTACTATTTGAGCTCTTTATTTTGAAGTGCAACGTCAATTCATCAATTACTTGTAGGCGTGTTGGGTCATATTCATAAGCAGTTCTCCTTCTCTTAACTTTGTTGTGTGCTTCTTTGAGGATCCAGGAACTCCATATTGCCCTGCATCAGCTGCATATAAAGTGCATAAAATCAATACTTAGGCAAATGAGACATTAAGAGAAGCATGTATAAGTAGAAATTTTTAAGACAACATATGAAATAGTACCGATTTCTTGTTTTTGCTTAAAAAACCTTAGCAAAGTACCCCCATCCTATTCCCTGTCTTAGAATCTCCAACTAGAGCATGTACCAACTCCAAGACCGACAGGTTAATGCGTGCCTCCAAAAATGTATATTTATGTATTGCCACAGTCACTCCATCAAATTTGTGGTGTCTACATTACCATGCATAGACAATATCCCAAATTTTCGCCATCGCTTCCTCCAAATGCAATCTTGACCACACCAACCATTTTGTAGATATCGAATTATTTTTTGGGTGGTCGTCGTACTTTTGACAGAACATCTCATACGGCTATCAACGTGCAAACAAGAAGGAAAATGAGAACCCCTATAGCCTTGCACACACCACACCATCGGAAAGAAACACCACAAAGCTGCGAAAAACACCTATGTCGAACACCTGTAGTGTCGGGTGGAAAACAGCCCTAACCCGAACCATGATTAAAGTTGATGAAAACCAAGACATTAAAGATGAATAACGTGTTGTGTAGACCTCCGTAGAGTATCCATATGCTTAATTCCGACACCAGACGAGAGAGTTACAAGCTTTCGAAGATGGGGTCTCTCTCAAAAGCTAGTCTCTGTTAGCAAAAAAGGATGTGCAGGAAAATACCGCTATTGAAAGGGGATTTTTTTGGCTCTTATCCCAATGGACTTTCTCTCTCTTCTTAGCCGACATGATTCTCTCCTTGAACACCTTTTAATTGGTCCAATTTTGGCCTTTTTTGGGTCAAAAATGAGCTGTCGACCACTTTTTGACCAAGGCAAGTGGGAAAAGGGGATGTCCGGTGGACCAAAAAAGTGGCCAAGTGCTTGGGCAACTGGTGTTGACTGAAAATGGCGCCCCCTCTCTCCCCCAAAGTCCACAAGCCCTCACAAGCAAGGCCAAGAAGCTCCATTAGCTCCTTTGATACACCCTTAGGGGGTACCCACTCCCCCCCTTATACCCTCCAATTTGCACTTTCTCCCCCCCATGTGGGATTACTCCATTGCAACTTGGCACCATCCCCCCACCTCCCCAACTTCTCAACAATTTACAGCTTCTCCCAAAGCATGAGGGGACTTCTCGGATAATTTTCCCCTAGGTGTATCTTGCTGCTCCGGTCACTGAATGACGCACCGTAACACACGGCTCGAAGCCCATCACCTCGGCTATCTCCAAAAATATAAAAATTCAGCATTTCTAAACATAGACCCCCAAGTTTTCTTAGTTTCGCTTCTTGCATGCACCCGCAATCACCTTCTAAGTTGAGACTTCTCGCTTCGGATGCTCATAATTCATGACGTACAAGTCCGATTCACAAGCTCTTAAGCACGGCTGAAAACCCTTATTAAAAACCATATTTTGGAGTCTTGAACAACCCAAAACATCAGCCAACAACTTGACCAAAACCAAGCCTTTGTAGAGGGTTTTCTACACGGACACTTTCAAAGCTGGAAGCACTATGTACATATATATACATGGGGGTGGTCACCAAGTTTTTTTGGCATCATTTATGGCCTTTGTACTCATCCAAAAAATTCCTGACACCGCCCATCAAATTCACCTTCAGTTACACTTTGCATAAGATTGTACAACTCTATGTATATATCCCCACGTTGGTCCTTGGGAACCTGATGATAAGGACAATTTATGAGCACATTAATCACAAAAAGACCCACACAACAATCAAATAAGTTTGTTATACCTGAGGAAGAAGATTTTCAACCCATGCCTTCTTTATATGAAACCAACACAATAGGACATGACAAGAAACTTGAGTGTAATTCCCATGCTCATCTATCCTCCAACAATGTGGGTCTTTGTTGATGGCATCAAGCAAGGCTTATAATTCTTGTTGAGATTTATCAATCACCAATGCAGTTGGTCGGATGGTTCCCATTCTTGAGAAAATCAAATGCATCGTGAGATTTAAGGCTATAACTTCATGTTGAGCACCCAAGTCAGCGATGCATAGCATGAACCAAATGGGAATGCCAAGTCCCAATTGATTTGGTAACACTGGTGCAAATAACGACAAACCATATGCATTTGTCTTGAAGGTACTATCAAATGGCCCGAGCATTGTTTTGTGAGAAACGGACACAAATGTCTAGCATCCAATCATCTTGTATAATCAATATAAATGGCCTATATTTGGCTTCCTTTGCTTTGGGATTATATGGTTGGACATGGACAACCTACATACACAATTTTGTACGATTCAATGAAGCCATAAAGCAATGAATATTTTAATATGAAGGTGGATAGCATATGCACATGTAACAAAAGGCACCTTATGTTGTTTTTGTAGGGATAGTGATTCCATATACATTGCCGTCCAATCATCATTACTAACTCAGTCTACACGCAAAAAATACATCTCAAGTGACATAAAATGCATTTTGTTTATTGGAATTGCAATAATGAATTGAAGAATATCTTGAATCCGCATTCGATATGATAGCATTCTGATCTCTTTGGGTATCATAAAGAACCTGTAGATGGTGCAATCCAATGATGAGGCCTTTTCCATTTGTAATTTCTCCTTGGGCATTGACATTTGAGAAACATGATGCAAGCTTCCAACATCAAAAAAGTCTTCAATGCATCACTCTTTAACCGATGGATGCACTGTAAATGGTACAAGTCGCTTCTTGATCCAAGTACATGATTTTCATGTTGAGGATAGACGATTATTGTGACATCATCTAATCCTTCATGTAGCTCCACTTGCAATTTGAATGGACACCCGAACCTTTTTTTTGTGCACAAATTCTTCATCTTTCCTTGTCGCTACTAAAGCCTCCACGATGACATATGTAGTCCACCTTGACTTTGGAAGATGTGCACTTTTTTAAAGAGCGTGTCATTCTTAACCTAACCTTCTACTTTACCATGAGATCTGCTAGAACTTTGTCCACATCATTTTTGATTGTGAAAATTTCAAGCAATGGTACTCTATTGAGATCCAAACCTTGATGGGAAGAAGATTCAACCCTTTTCTTGATGCATTGACATTCACATGATGCAACGAGTGCCTTCATGTAAGAATGTGGTATTCCAAAATGTTGCAAATCAATACACCATTGTAACTTCAAGGTTCCATGGCAGCATTAAGACCTTTATGATCTCCCCTTCCTTCGTTGCAATAAGTGGCTTATACTAGGCCCTCCCAATCCTCAATGCAAGCAATCTTTAACTTGAGTTCCTGTTTCAAGAAAAGTGCTAATTTCTCACCCTCTACCACCAAGAAAAGACGGTCTTTGAATCGTCTCCACTTCTTGAGATCATGTACATTTCTTCTTTTTCAACCTTTCAAATCCTCAAGGGTTGTCGGCATCACATTTTGTAGAGACAAAACCATTACATTGTAAGTTTCCCTATCAAAGGAGAAGTACATGGAGGATGTAAAATCAAGAGGATTTGGTCGCCGAACGTGTAATCCTTGAGCATCTACTTCATCTTCTTCATCATTGTTGAATCTTGATTCTAAATTTCTTGTAACACTGGCACTATATTCACTTGTCATCACCCAATCCATTGTAGACTAATCAATGATGTTCAAGAAATGGAGCAAAGGTAATTCATAGCATCAGTTTGTGGAGAAATCAATCAGAGAAATGAGGAGACCCGTTAAAAACCCCACTAGCTTACTTTTTACACAACTGTAAACTAGGGCTCCCTAGTTTATAGTTGGGTAGTTGCCATGTTTAATGACATTAGTCCATAGGCTTTAAATATAGGCTTTAATGACATTAGTCCCATATTCCCCCATATTTAATTCTTAAATATTTCCGGCATGCACTTTTTCCCAAAAGTTCCCTAAATTACTTTTTTGGCACCCGACAAAATTAATGGCCACCCTTCCCGGATCCAACCCCCAATCAATTACCACACTTGATCCCACCCCATAGTGCCAGTGCCACTTAGTCCTGAGGGTCTGCAACCTTCTGCTCAATGAACAACGTGGCGAAGTACTCATGAAGATTATCTTGCAATCTCTTTGAGGCTTTTAGGACTCATATCCTCCTCTTGCCTTGCTTTTCAAATCTGACCTACTCTACCCCCCTTGTCAAAGTTTTGATATTGGGGCTATATAATTTACTAGCATGTCGTTGACGAGATTCTTGTCCAGAAAGTCGTCTCTTGGAACGCATTGATTGCAAGATATGCACAACAGGGCAAGGGTAAGGCCAAGAAGCTCAGGGATACTTTCAACGGCATAGACAAGAGGGAATCTCTCCAAATGAAATCACCTACGCTTGCATTTTGAAGGCATGAGAAAATACTTTAGAAAGCACAAAATTTCTTCAGGAGCTTCTTCTCCGGAATGTCGTCTCTTGGAGTGCATTGATTTCTAGTCAAGGGTTGTTGAAAAAAGACATTGTGCTTGGAAATGCCTTGGTTGACATGGATGATATATATTCTAGCTCTTCAAAAGGGAATCAACAGCATGAATGTAAGGTATTCAATGTTTACCAAGGTAAGGTTTCACGTGTCATAGAACATGGCTTCTTTGTGTAGCTCACGGGCTTTGATGATTGAAAGTAAGGGATTGGCATGGGTGGAAAGTTGCCACACATTATGAGCTTTCTATCCGAGATGTAGTCTCTTGGAACATGTTGAATACAGGATCTATCAAATATTGTTGTGACAAGGACTTAAATACACTAGTTATGTCTGTGAAAAGGTCTCACCATTTATGTCCACTATGAGTCATTAGGAAATTTCGGAGGTCATTTGGAGGGCCTTCTAAGAAAATGTATTTGTTGCACTCTCTCTCTAGAAAAAATGGCAAATAAAAGAGGGTGGGTCTTTCATATTAAAACTTCAAAAAGTGTACTTTAAGTAGATTCCTTACTCTTCTGAACATTCGTTCGTAGTGATTGAGGGATAATCCTCTTTTCAGTTGCATTGAATGAACCTCGTCAATATGGAGGGAATGAGGCTAACATGGAGGGACGAATCCGCAGCCGCTATTCACTTTCCATTAAACCTGCACATTTGGATAATGGCGCACTCCTCAAATGGCACAAATGTTACCCAGAAACGAGCCAAATATCACCTTCACATTGATTTGGACAATGAGTACCAACCATTGATTAAGCGCAGTAAAACAAACACACATATATCTCCCACTTCCATAGACACGCTCAGAGCTCAAGGAGCTAAACACATAGATATCTGGACGAGAAGCTCTCTCTACCCTAAGAATCCAATAACTAATGCGACTCCACCGTTTTTCAATCCTACAAGCTTATTGACCTTTGCTGGTGATGGAGAAAAGGGCCTTCTGGGTTATTGTAAATCACTTACAAGAGAAGCTGAAACTTACAAGAGCATTCTCCAAGCTCAACAATGTGAGATTGTTCGCCTTTCACATTTACATTCTACAGATCAGGTTACCATTTTGCAACATAAAACAGAGGTACAAGAACTGAAAGGAAAGGTGCAAAGTTGTCAAATGAAGGACACCATCTTGGGTGGTCGTATCCGAAAGAAGAAATTGCGCAATCTTGAAACATTGCAGGTTGCATCAGGAGGTCTCAAGAAAAGAATCCGACCATTAAGGTGATGCTTCTTGGTTGGCTACATTGTCTTAGTTAAGTAATCTTTTTGTTTTTTCTTGTTATGCATTGTTTTCATGTGCCTAAATAGTGTTAGTGAAGCAAATTTTCTGTTATTTACTTATGCATTGTCTTCATGTAGAGATTCAATCTATCCTAACAAGGAAAACATTGACCCCAAAGCCAATATAGGAAAGAGATTGAAGCCACTTATAAGTAGAAGCCTGGCAGCAGATATAGTACATGACAAGAAGTTTAAGGTTCTACAAAGAAATGTAGTGGACCGCTTTATTTCAGAGAACTCAGTGCCTGCAAAAGAGATACAAGGCACACTTGATTCACTTGGTGTAAGCAAAAGAGGATATTCGGCTATCCAAAAGTCTGTCTCATCCATCTTTGTTAGGAAGGGTATAAAATCCAAACTTCTACCATCAGCCTCAAGTGTTTGGAAAGAGAGGCTTCAGCTTAACGAGGCACAGGGAGACTATCTTGGACAACCCTTTCATATTAAAGCAACTTACAGTGGCCATGGAGCGAACATGGCATATGATGAGTTCAACAATATTTTGATGGACCTGTGGATACTACAGAAGAGAATGGTGGAGTTTTACAACATCACATTTGAAGAGTCACGAGGGCTATTACATTTTGTGTTAAAACTGGATGAGTGTGAGCTTGTTAAAGAGAAAAAGCTAGAGCGTGTTACTATTACTTTAATGAATAGAGCCCTCTCAAAGTGTCCCAGTGATGATCCTTTATATTTTAGTGTTCAATCAGAATCTAACATATGGTGGCTTGGTGCGTTTGAGGTAAGCGATATTCTCAAGTAAGCTCAAATGTTCAGATCTACTTAAGTCTCATTTATTTTGTGTTGCAGGTAAAGAAAGAAGATCATGAGATTCTATATTGGGTGTTCCATCAAACTAATATTCCGGAGGTGATTGATCGACAGACTAACCCGGGAGAGGTACTACGTCTAGATGGAAGGGGAGACTTTCAAGTTCAGTGGCATCTTGCAGGTGACCTTAAAACATTAAAGTGCATGTATAATTGTGGAATGGGTGCAATGGCAAAGTCACCGTGTTTGTTCTGCATGGAGCCTGCAAAGGTCATGGACCCAAAGTGGTGGAGAAAAGCTCCAACACATCACATTGAGGATCCTGCTTTTCGACCAGTTTTGAAAATACCACTTGTGAATGTCCACATTTGTACAATGCATGCCCTTTGTAGAATTGTGGAGAAATTGGTCTACTTATACATCGGGTTTGCTTGGAAGATTAAGAACTCCGCAGAACGACAAGTAGCCTTGCAGTGCTTAGAAATGGTACTGTCGGATATGGGGCTTCATGGTGGCAATGTGAAAATCCAGCGGGATGAAAAGAGATCAACTGCTGAGAAGGATGTCCCATGCAAACCATCCATCGGTGGGGTGAAGGCACGGAGGTTTTTATCTAAGCCCCAAGGTACAAGAGATCCAAAGCTAACAAAACATGGAAAAATATATAACACATCTTATGTTAGCAAGGTAGAGTATCAGAGCTGGAAAAAGCTACATATTGCAGTCAAAGACCACGAACCAACTACTCGTAACGCGAAGGCTGAGGTTTGGCGATCAATAGACATCCTATTTTTGATGTGCGACAAAGATGACTGGTCACAAGGTGATATGAACAAGTTCAAGGAAAATCTCAACCTTCTGAAAAAATCATTCAAGACAGCATGGACAGACACCCAGATTACTCACTACATGGTATTATAATGTATTTCTTTCTCTCTTATGTGCAAATATGTGACTGTAAAACATTCTAACTAATCTGTTTTTATATCCAGCACATCATCTTCAATCATTTGCCATATTTTATACAGAAGTATGGGAACCCGGCAATATGGAATACCCAAGGGATGGAAAAGTCTCATTACATGGCGAGAAATGCTTATTTCAGGCACACACGACATGGTGGCTCTCGAATCAAGGCTAACAGTTTGAGAGAACTATTTGAATGGTTCTATCGTAGAATCATTCATCGAATGCAGGCAAAAGAAGTCTTGGCAAATTCAGCAACAGCACAAGCCATCAGACATTTACAACAACAAAAAGCTAAAAGATCAATGGCATACAACAACTCCGGAGCTCGTGAAAGTCAACGAAGGTGGAGAGAGACAATGGTGTATGTGAATCACAAGTGGAGAAAGATACTTTGAGTGGATGACATTGTACAAAATTTATGTAATACATGATCTTATACAATTGCTACTTGAAGTGTATCAAGATTTTGCAGGTTCAATTTTGTTTTTTGGCACGTCACCCTTGTAACGAATCATGAGATGTTTGCCATACTCTAAAAGTTCATCTGGGTTTTGTCTACCAAGAGCTAGTGCCATTGCTGTGTAGGTGTAGTAATACGCTGCCCGACCACCCGTATAGCCTGGGCAGTAACCAAAACAATCTCTAGCAAACACTTTGTCCACAAGAATGACTTTATCTACACTTTTGGGCAGCACCGGTCCACCCAAGAAGCGTGATAGTGTCTTGAATGTGTAAGTTGCTATTGAACCCTCTTGTGACATGGAATTGTGAAAAACTACTATCGGCAACTCGCAAAGCTTTGAAAGGTACTGTGCTAGGGCCGCATCCCTTCCTCGATACTCTCTTGTCCGGCGCCGAAGGAAGTCATCCTTGTCAGCAATCCAAGACTGCACATACAATGTCAGAAATGACACAAAGAGAGAGAGAGAGAGAGAGAGAGAGAGAGAGAGAGAGTTACCATGAAGCTCTCATCCTGTAGAAAGAGGTTTTCTTGCCACAGGTCTACAGATGTAGTTGACCCCTGACCTGAATGGTTAAACCAATCCTCCACTTCTTTGTTACTTTTCGATGGTCTTAGGCTTTGTCTTATTGCTTGGAAGGTGGCTTCATCAGGTAGTGTCTCCTTGTATTTTTCAGCTTTCTCAAAGCATCTTCTAAGGCATTCCATTGGATTGCTGGATGTTTCCATTGCCTCATCATCACTACTATCC
The DNA here is from genome assembly GCF_014529385.1 of Adiantum capillus-veneris. NCBI lineage: Eukaryota > Viridiplantae > Streptophyta > Polypodiopsida > Polypodiales > Pteridaceae > Adiantum > Adiantum capillus-veneris. The sequence goes on from NC_140939.1 coordinate 35,441,868, forward strand.
TCTGAAACAAATCCACTCCTCTCCTCTTGGACTCTGGAAATAATAGCCAGGGAGAAATCCTCCCTTAAATAAAAAACACTTTGCACATCATGTAAGAAGATATAGGTCCTGTCTCCAATCCTGAAGTCAGGCACAGCAGGCAACATCATCTGAGCATGCTTCTCAGTGAAGTTACTGACATCCAATGGAAGTTTGATTTCTGTGGTTTTCACAGAGAGCATCTTACTTCTTTGTACTTCAATTGCCTCAACCTCAAGGTCGACTGTGTCTTCAACCTCCTCGACTTCTTGCATATGAGTTGTCTCCTCGCATTCCTCATCTGGTGCTGCATCCTGCTCCTCTAACACCTCATCAGGATTCTTCATGAGGAATCCAAACAGGCTGTTCAGGTAAATCATAAATCCAAAGGCTTCTTGAATGAGTTTGCATTCCTTTTGATGCAAAGGGCAGGCTGAATGTCGGCAAGAGGGTGGTAATTCCCTATACTTCTTCACTCCCTGTCCCTTTCCACCACAGTCATTTAAATGCACAAGAGTCATAGTAGGCAGAACAACCCTTCCTACCTGCACCATCACTTCAAACTTATCTCTGTAGGACTGCAAGAAATTACTGTGCTGAGCTAACAGGTCTTCAATGTCAAACTTTGGATTAAACATAGAATGAACTAGATCATACTTGTCCCCAGCACCACAAGATGCTGCAAAATCAAACAGCCTCTCATCAGTTGCAGCTGGGTCTTCCAGAGAAGACACATCCTCTTTGTCTTTACATTTAGTTGCATAGGGACTTCCTTCTAGCACATCTGTATCATCTGAGAAGTCTATATTCCTCTTTCTTGTATTTCTCTTCAGAAGTACTGTAGAGGGCACCACAGCCTTGTAGGGTGAGGGATCCTCTTGCCCTGGTGACCTCTTTGATTGATCTTCACCAATTGACTTTTCTTCAGATATGTCCTGACAAAAGTCAATAGTTCTTTTGGCAGATACATTAAGCAACTGAGCCTGCAAGGGTTGAAATCCTGGCACAAGCTGTGGATCAGGTTTCAGCCTCTTCTGCCTACTAGACCTTAATCCTATTCATCAGGAAACATGACAAGTCAAAACCATCAGGAAACATGACAACTCTGCCAAAACCAAACCAGCATGATCTCTCTCTCTCTCTTTCTCTCTCTCTCCTGATAGATATATATATATATATATATCTGTCTCTCACCAAAGCACAAACAAAAACACACCTAGTCTCTCTCTCTCTCTCTCTCTCTCTCTCTCTCTCTCTCTCTCTCTCTCTCTCTCTCTCTCTCTCTCTCCAAAGAACACTAAAAAAATACACACAGCCTCTCTCTCTATCTCTCTCTCTTTGTATTTTTCTATTTGACTAAAGGGGCGCAAGGAAGGAAAAGTGCGTTTTGCATCTCTCTCCGCGCGCCTTAAGTACAACTGAGAGAGAGTCATAACAATACTATAGGCGCGCGGAGAGAGCTGGAGCCAATATTTGGTTGGCTATGCGCGCCGTTAGTAACGTGTACAGAGAGGGTAGGGAAAAAGACAATGTATATATATCTGTGTGTGTGTCTGTGTGTATGTGTGTCTGTGTCTCTGTCTATGGAAGTATGGGTATTGAGGTGTGTGTGTTGAACAACAGTCTGGGTTTTTCTTTGTTTAGACACACACAGACACACACATACACACACACACACACACAATTTGTACCAACTGTTGGAAATACAGAGAGAAAGAGTGAGGGATCACCTTTTGTTGGTGGGGTTTGCAGGAACTCCAAGGGAGGTGTCTCCTCCATTGCTTTTTTGTGTGTCAAACTGACTCTGTCTCTCTCCCTCCCTCTCTCTCTCTCTCTCTCTCTCTGAGAGTAAGGAGTCCCTCTCTCTATCTCTCTCTAAATCTGTGTCTCTCCCTCTCTCTATCTCTCTCACAATCTGATCTCTCTTTCTCTCTCTCTCTCTCTCTCTCTCTCTCTCTCTCTCTCTCTCTCACTCTCTCTCTATCACTCTCTCTCTTTCTCTGGCTCTCTCTCTCTCTCTCTCTCTCTCTCTCTCTCTCTATTGTTCTCTCTCTTTCTCTCTCTCAAAATCACACTTATAACGGATACACACGGCGGCGCCCCACGTGTCACTATAAATTAGAGTATATTTGCATGCTGTCACACATGTGGTCATTATTGAGACCGTATACTTTTGTACGTCATATAAAGAGGTCAAGAGAGAGAAAAACCACACCTCGTGAAAGAGAGTGAGTGAAAGAGAGAGAGAGAGAGAGAGAGAGAGAGAGAGAGAGAGAGAGAGAGAGTGCAAGAGCCGTCGTCTGCGTCTCCGACAGCAAGCCGACCCATCGACATAACGAAGGTCTGCCTCTCCCTCTGCCTTTGCCTCTATCTCTCTATCTCTGTTTCTGTCACAGTACCAAGCACAGTCTTAGCAAACAACCCACACAAACAGTCTCACACACATACACACACACACTCACACATACAGACACACACATACACACCCACACACACACACTCACAAACACACACACACACACACATCTTTAAAATACAAACACACACACCCACACACACACACACTCACAAACACACAGACACACATCTTTAAAATACAAACACACACACACACACACAGACACACAAACAGACACACACACAGACACACACACACATACTCTCTCTCTCTCTCTCTCTCTCTCTCTCTCTCTATACCAAAGGCGCGCGTAGAGAGGCATACCCGTAGTGCATGTCTCTATGCGCGCCGTTAGTACTGTGCATTGACCAGAGAGAGAGAGAGAGAGAGAGAGAGAGAGAGAGAGAGAGAGAGAGAGAGAGAGAGAGAGAGAGAGAGAGAGAGAGAGTATGTGTGTATTATTTTACCCTATACTAACGGCGCACGGAGGTGTTTGTTGAGGTAAAAATGTGCTCCGCGCGCGCCTTTAGTAATGCGCACTCTCTCTCTCTCTCTCTCTCTATTTAAATATGCTAAGCTATAGAAAGGAGAGAGAGAGAGAGAGAGAGAGAGAGAGAGAGAGAGAGAGAGAGAGAGAGAGAGAGAGAGTCATAGAAAGAGAGAAGGGGATTGAGACTCTTCTTTTGGTGTACAGTGAGATGGCTAGAACAAAAGCCACTGCAAGGAAGGCAGGCAAGGGACCAAGATTAGCATCTAAAGCAAGTAGCAGATCTGCAACCCCAAAGAAAAGACCTGGAAAACCAAATAAAATTCTGAAAGGGCCAAGGATGAAGAAGCTGCAAACCTGCATGGGACTTTTCAGAGAAATCAGAAAGGCACAGAAATGTGTAGATTTATGCATACCAAAGCTGCCCTTCCAGAGGATGGTGAGGTCCATATGTGATGAAGCTACCTGGGGCACCAAAAGGTGGAAGGTGGTGGCATTAATGGCTCTACAGGAAGCAGCAGAGGACTTCCTATTGGAGTACTTCAGTGACATGACCATTGTTGCAGCCCATGCCCACAGGGTTACTATAATGGACAAAGATAGTGAGACACTGAAAAGAATAAGGTGGAGGTATGACAAATTGCTGGTCCCCAATGTCTGCAAGGATAAGAAAATGAGGGAAATTTTGTTATACCCCCCGGAGCTAGTGCCACAACTCACAGTTGTAGATGTCACACATGATGTGAATACAAGGGCAAGGGCAGAGACTATTGCTCGCCAAACAGAGGACATGAGGGAAGCAGAGCTTAAGGAGAAAGCAAAAGTAGCAGTGGAGTCCCAGAGGCAAACAGAGTGCAATGTGACCCTGTCTATAGAGGCAAGCAATCAAGAAACTCTACTTTCAATGAAGAATGGTTTGCTTGCAGAGATACCATTTGTAGATGGAGCCAGAAAGCTAGCTCTGGAAAAAGTGGACATTAATTTATTGCAGAATCCAGATGCTCAGATTTCAGACACAATTATCTATGCTTGTCTTAAGTAAGTGTTACTATGTTGCTAGCTTTGAAAATTCAGATAATAGGTTTGCTAACTCAGGTAGAGTCTCTGCAGCCTGATCAAAAGTCAACTCCCACTGCACACTCACACAGAGGTGTTTCTCCTTGATCCACAAATGTCAGTAATTATTAGACAAAAGAACAGTCCATCTGGGACCTTTGAGAGTTGGTTTCTCCACTGTGCTATGCTAGAAGTTACTGTGATCATCTTTCCATATGAGAACAACCATCACTGGAGTCTCATATGCCTTGATGTTGACCAACCAGCAGTGTGGGTGTTCAATTCAATAAAAGGAACCCACCCTGAAATTAGGCTGTAAGTGTTTTGTATCAGAAAGTGTTTCTTATAGATATCCATGTAAATTTGAAGGCTCATGCTAACATCTTGACATTGCTTTGTGCAGTTGTATAAAGAGGTTGTTGCTTGCCTATGGCAAGCTATGTGGAAGGTATGAACTATACAAGGCCCCAATCAAAGAAGTACCTGTCCCAAATCAAACCGATGGGAATTCTTGCGGCTGGAGATGTCTTCTCCATGCAGAATATGTCTTGCAAAGCTACTTTGCATTAAAACCTTTCATGACTAAGGTACCCATTTGGCAATGCATTCAGTTAGTTTTGGTTTAGTCTATAAAAGAATTCTCACCATGTGGTCTTTCAATTTTGCAGAGTGCTTTAAAAAACTACACATATGATTATTTGCAAAGATACCGGGTAAGTTTAATACAACACCTGCTTACTATGTCTAGCCCTAGAGAGCTTGAAGATAGCGGCTTGGATGAGCGCACTATTGATCTTACAAAACATGACGTGCCACCACGACAAACCCCTACATCCGATACAGTGGAATCACAACGGGCCGAGGGGGTCATATCAGCAGAAGATGAAAGAGCCGAGGATGAGGAAAGGTCAAATGAGCATATGGAAGGTGCTAAGGTACAACCGGAGGAGACAATGAAAGAGCCAAGTCAGCCAGTGGAGGAGCCAAAAGAGCCTATGGCTGAAACCCAAGATGAGGAAAGCAGGCCTATAGATGAGGAAAAGGATATGGATGAGGAAAGCAGGCCCAGGGATGAGCAAAATGATATGGATCAGGCAAGGATGTATGAGGCAAGCCGATCAACCGAGGGAGACGAAAAGACCTTGGAAGAAACCTTGAATGAGGCAGAAAGAGCCATGGGGGAGACCCCTGATGAAGATGTGAATGATGACTATGAAGATAAAGCGGAGGAGAGCAACAACGACATGAACACTACAGAGACCCAGTATGGACCCTTGCTACCTGTAGATACGGTTGTTCCGGTAATGTCTATTCAAGTATGGCAAAATATGTTCAGCTTCTAACTACTTATATGTACTTGTCAACTTTTACAGAGGTTGATTATCTTGGACGTCAATGGATTGCTGCTGATGCGGGTGCCTCTCGGTGACAGAGGACCCTTTGAGGATTTGCAAACATTTCGGATGGGAACTTGTCGAGTCGTGGTTCGTCCAGGAACCAAGGAATTTATTCAGTTTCTTCTTCCGCGCTTCAGAGTTGCCATATGGTCTTCAATGCAAAGGCAAAACTTGTCGCCACTAGTTGCAATAGTTTGCAGTGTATGCCAAGCTCACACGTCAGATTTTGCCTTTTTGTATGATCAAAGAAAATGCGTTACCGTTGAGGGCCACTACCACCCTAAAAAACCAGGCTTACCTCTTTTGTACAAACCGTTTAGCCAAATCGGTGTACCCTTTGATGCAACTAATACACTACTAATTGATGATACTCCTGAAAAGGGAGAACTAAATCCGCCGGGAACAACTGTCTCACCACCTTCTTTCGAGGGGCATTCCTTCGATTTTTACCTTGAAGACATTCTGATTCCATACTTACAAAAATTGTATCTCAGTCCATTGTTCACAGACGAGTTTGTACTTTCTAATGAATTAAGATGATTCTCTATCATGTCTTTGTCTTGTCTAACATATATATACATATCTCTCTCTCTCTCTATATATATATATATATAGAGAGAGAGAGAGAGAGAGAGATTTGACGTGGTAAAGAAATGTATTTCAAGCACACTTTTTCACAGGGCACAATTGAAAAATGAGATCAATAAACTTCATGTCTTGAAAGTCATTTGTATACAGTTGGGTTCACAAGAATATCTGTTACATTGACACTACTTCAACCCGACCATCCAACTCTTTGCACAAAATATCTTTTTCCCTTCGCCGCATCACCTTACGGCCAGCTAGGAAAAAGGAAAAATCTGATAGGTCCTTGTCCATTGACTCTTCAATGATGTCATTTCGCAAATGATGAAGACTGCATAGCTCCCTTATTGTAACCACCAATAGTAGGCCATGCTCTTTATCAATCACTTCCACATCCACAGTAGGATTATCTTCCAAACCTGCAGAAACCTGGTCCATAGGAATGTACTTACCGTTTAGCATTTGTGATCGCATATACCAAAATGAGAGTAACAGTGATTGGCTTGCAATCATGTACTTGACAACTAGAGTATCAAGCGCAACCTCACACCGTAAACCAATCTCTTCCTTTGCATACCATCCTTTGTCAAGAAGTTTGTCACAGGATGACTGCTGAAATGACTTGCACATGAACATAGTTTTTGTAACTCGGATGTTGTAGCTATGAAACAACTCTATGAAGAGTGCAACAGGACAAAAGTTTGCAATTCTAACCAGTTTGGTAGGAATAGAGCTACGTAGAGACCTTTGTATATCCTTGTAGAGCTTACTTCGCATTGCCTCCACCATTGTTTCCTCGGGAACTGGCCAGTCCACAGTGTTCCAATCGGTTGGTAGAGGCACTTTCACCAACATGCCATTCTTATTCCCTGAGCTGAGTTGGTAAAAGTGGTCATAAAAAAAGATTCCCTCATCAGCCAGTCTTTTGCTGCTCCTCTCTGAGTACTGTAGAGAACCAATGTGGGCATGAACAACATGGAAGAGGCCTATTATGCACTCCACAGGTTCCCATTGCTCATAAGAAGAGGGATAAACATCTGCAATATATATAAGAAGAGTTAAACTAAGAGTATCAATAAGTACAAATGACAAATCTAATGTAATTGAGCTGTGAAGAATGGAGACATTACTCATAACAAGCGGGAGAAACATTGCAAAATATATAAGAAAAGTTATAATGAGGTATCAGTAAGTTCACATGTCAAGAGTACTTACAATTGCAACGTGGTTGATGTATATCTGATACATTTCCACCGTTTGCTATCACCTCTGGATGGGTAAACACATGCTGAACAAGAACTTCCTTTACAGATCTTTTGCCGATTTCAACTTTGAAATCCAACACCCTGGCCTTCCATGCTGAGCGGTAAACGTTGATACCACTAGACCTCTTGGGTCTTCTTGGTTGCATGAGGACCCATGAACCTTTGTTTATCCTTTGTCCAACCCATTGGTTCTCTGCACTTATTGAAGCTGGTATTGTAATTGAGGATATGCTACTACTTGGCCTTCTAGGCAAAGTGCAGTTGTTGGTTGTTGGTGTGAGAGACAGTAAACACCTGGAGGCTCTTGGGCGAGAAGACGTGGACGCCATAGCTCTCAGAGAAAAACTTTAGTGGAGGGAGATTCACTTTGAAAGCATTCTAATGGAGGGAAAGTGTTTTAGAATTCCAATATCTTGTGCGGGCTTAATGGTCACCCTCCAGTACGTTAATGACCATAAGAGAATATCAGAAGTGGGACCACATGCAAGCACCTAAAGCTTCGATAAAGGGAAGGAAATTACTATGCTACAATCCTAGTTTCGTGAAAGTTTTATGCTATTTTCCTATTTTTTGAGTCTTTCCTACGTAACGTAGCCTTCATGCTCATTGGACGCGCTCTATTTTTCTCTCTCTTCATATGGCCCTCCAAATGACCTCTGAAATTTCCTAATGTGCAAAGAGGGGGTTAATGTTTATAGCATCTCAAGTGAATAGCCAAATGTGATCCCAATATTTATTTTGGCTTTAGGTATTTATTTTACTTATTTTTCAAACCTTGGGTAGGGCAATTTGCTAAGGTGAGTATATAATCATGCCTAGCCCCCATTGTAAGATATAGTAAACTCTCTCTCTCTCTCTCTCTCTCTCTCTCTCTCTCTCTCTCTCTCATGCTTCTCTCCTTGGTTCATCGCTTCCACATCGTGAACTTTGACAATCATGTATCAAGACAAAGGTGGCAAAGAGGAGCTAGAAATGGCACTGAATGAGGAGAAAAAACCTCCTTAAGAGGGCAAACAAGGACCAATCATGCAAAGTCCTATGTAATCACCAGGGTTCATCTTTGTCAAAATAACATGCCTCCATTTTTATGGCATATCTAGCTAGAAAAAAGCAAGGTAGTCTTTGGGTTCCCCTTCTCTTATTCTACCATCCCCCTATCTCAGAATTTTAGGAATGTCATGTCAAAGTTTGCAAGTTTAGTTTAGGATGCTTCTTCAGCTGAAGCTAAGTTAATGCAAACCACAATAATTGGATTCAACTAGATCACTTGAATTAAACATGTAGAGAATTTGAACCATTGTAGTGTTCATGAGGCCTAAATTGGGTGTATTTTCAAGCAATTAAGTTTAATCAAATGCATACAAATGCTTCCAATCAATAGCATTTCAAATAAACTTTTACTAGACCCAAATTGAGTAATAACCAAAAAGCTATGTGAGTATGTTTTGCCTAACTATAGCCAATACATTTGTACGATATTAAGTTGAGAAAAAGGTTGTAAAATATCTACTTGCCTTGGATTCTTCTTCAAGAACATCGTTGTCCATAAGAACCTCTTTCACCCTGTATACCTTTCCCTTGCACAATGTTTCCTTTTTATGAGCATTGTCAAGCTTGCAAAGACTTCATCTTCTCGGTCATCTTAAAATAAAGACATTAATCTGTAAATTGATAAGACCAAAAGAAATGTAGTCACAAAAAACTAAAACAAAAACATTTACCTTTCGCTTCTTGCTGGTTTTTGTGGACATAACTCTTAAGCATAGTTTACAAAAGCTATTTTACACTCTTTTTAAATATAAAAATAGAAATGAGTTGATCCATCTTGTAGTGTTCCTTCAATAACTTACTGGTGCAATGAAGATGGAAGCTTCAAGCACCAAGGTTACACTTGAAAAACACAACATCAATTCCCTCACGGTCTTAGACCCAAGACCTCACACACCTTTGAAGATGGTGAAAGCTAGCGGGGTATGAGAGTAGATCTAGAGGAAGAAGAAGTATCCTTACGAGAAAGAAGTATTTCTCCTCACATAATCACTCTTAATAGCTTAGCATAGCTTAGTAATTATCATGGTAGAGGAGATGAGCATGCATTGGGTAACATTTAATGGCCTAGTAACTTGTGTGTAGCCGAAAATAGCATAAACATAGTGAGAATTTCATTAGAAAATATTGCTAATGGGCATATCAAGAGTGCTTGGACGGAGAGAGCAACAAAAAGAATACACCTAGTTAGATAGGCATGAACAATACTTCAAAAGAGAGAGAAATTAATCTATTGACTACAATTGAGGACCGGATTTCCGGTCCCCCTTCCAAAAGGCTTTATAATATAGGTTTCCCCCATCAAAGGAGACATTTTACAATACAAAACTTTGTGTTCCTTCAATAACTTGTTGGTGCAATGAAGATGGAAGCTTCAAGCCAGGGATTTTAATTACGCGATGATGCATTTCGTTAAATGTTAATTATTGTTGTTATTATCATTATTTTTTTCATGTTAATAACATATCTAATGTCATGACTTACGAAAACCGGTAGAAAACGTAGAACCGGCAGGGAAACCACAAACCCCGGCAGTCCTGGCGGGCAAAGCAAGAATCCCACCGCCCCCGTCATGTACCCCCTCCATATTTGGTGGCTCTATATAACCCTGTAGTAGACATCACATCACATCACATCACCGCTTCCTCTAAATTTGGTCATCCTTTAAAATTTAAAAGAAAAACTAAAGGTAAAAGAATGAATAGTCTTTAAAAAAAATTAAAACTTAATGAAACTCTGATCATGGATCATTAGTTCTTTTTTGGACTGAACTGATTCTGGAAAGGAGGTAGAAAGGTGAATCTTTGGGTCGGTATCTCTACATTTGGGATGGACTAATCTCATGTTTGGTTCACCATTATATTTGCTAAATTGATTGCTATATTGATTAGAACTTCTATCATGGGTCATTAGTTCTTTTTTGGACTGAACTGATTCTTGAAAAGAGATAGAAAGGTGAATCTTTGGGTCGATATCTCTACTTTTGGGATGGACTGATCACATGTTTAATTCACCGTTGTATTTGCTTGCTATTCCGATTAGAGCTCCAATCATGGGTCATTAGTTCTTTTTTGGACTGGACTGATTCATGAAAGGAGGTAGGAAGGTGAATCTTTGGGTCGATATCTCTACTTTTGGGATGGACTGATCACATGTTTGATTCACCGCTGTATTTTCTTGCTATTTCGATTAGAGCTCCAATCATGGGTCATTAGTTTTTTTTTGGACTGGACTGATTCATGAAAGGGGTAGGAAGGTGAATCTTTGGGTCGATATCTCTACTTTTGGGATGGACTGATCACATATTTGATTCACCGTTGTATTTGCTTGCTCATGTTTGAGTAGATTGAGGTTTATTCCCTTCAGGCTTCACTACTACGCTTGTGTGTGATATTGATTATAACACTAATGTTTGGTTTGAATAACACTTGAAAGAAGAGATAGCATACTGAGCTATGTTTATTGGTATTGCAGGCATCCAATAAGTATGTCTTCCACCGGGAATGTGAGCGGTGGTGTTGGTGTCCCAAGCCTGGATTCCTTGAGGAGACCTCCTACCTCGATGCCAGGTCCTGCTTCGCAGGGGACCACTTCGCAGGGCAAGCGAAAGGCAGGTGGAAAGAGTCCAGAACCCGAGTGGAAATTTGCCACAAATTTAAATAAGTATCAAGATTGGAAATGTAACTTTTGTGGCGAAGGGAAATCTGGAGGAGCACCAAGAATAAGGGATCATTTCCTAGGTGGCAATACCAGAATCCAAGGAGTAAAGTGCAAGGGCTTAGGTGCAGAAGAAGCAGCTATGCGCTTAAAAGCTTTAATTGGTAAGCTAATTTCCACGAACAAAAGATCAAAACTCTCTACTTTCGACCATCACACCCCCGTATCGATAAGATCAAACCAGTATGAGGGATCATTGGGTGTAACGCCCACCAATGGAAGCACTCAAAGTAGGGAACCAACTTCTCATATCGATGGAAGTACTCCTCCAAACCATGGATCTCCTGACTTTCAGGTAGGATCATCAAAAAGTAGATAGGTTAGCTTACAGACGAGCTTCAAAACACTTGACTTAGAAGAAGCACAACTTGCACTAGCTAAAGCCGTCTATTTCACTGGGGGATCATTGGCCATTGTCACCTGTGATGCATGGAAGTCAGCTTGGAAACGCATTGGGGAGTATGGTGCTGGATTTACCCCTCCAACATATCACCATATGAGAAACCAACTATTGGATAAGTGTTACACAAGCACACAACAAGATATTCAATGGGTAATATTAAATGCAACATAACAATCTGGATTCACCATAGTTAGTGATGGTTGGTCCAACGTTCAAAGGCGGCCATTGATCAACATCATGCTTGTATGTCCTCATGGTGAATGTTTTATCAAAGCTGTGGATAGCTCTGGTCAAATAAAGTCTGGCAGTTTTATAGCTGACATCATTGGCGATGCAGTTGAGGAACTTGGAAAAGAAAATGTTGTCCAAGTAATCATGGACAATGCCAAAAATTATAGGGCTACAGGTAGAATACTTGAAAGTCGCTTCTCTCACCTATATAGTGCTGGTTGCAGTACACATAGCTTGAACTTGGTATTGCAAGATTGGAACAAGAGGATGGACACAGAGTGGTTCAAATGGATAGTAGACAATGCTCGCTTAATAGTCAAGTTTGTTTTGAAGCGTCAGAGGGTTCTTGACATGTACCATCAGAGGATGTCTACTATGTTAAAACTGTCGTGTGAAACTAGATTTTGCACCAACTACTATACGGTAGAATCACTAATAAAAAATAAGAATGCTGTGATGGAGACATTTGTTTGTGCCACTTTTTCAGAATGGGAGGCTGGTCAAAGGGATAAGATAAAAAGCAAAATAGGGGTGATCAGAGATTTACTAGTTGATCGCCACTTCGGGGATGATGTGGTGGATGTGAACAATGTCATGATGCCAATTATGCTCGCATTACGCCAACTGGATTCTGCCTTGCCTAACATAGGTAAGGTGTGGATGGCTTGGTGGACTGTTCAAGAAAGCCTTGCAAATCCAAAGGTGCCCCAAGAGCCAATTGTGAAGCCTTGGAAGACACCATCCACTCAAAAGAGGAGAGAAATTTTGAGAAAGTATGTGCATGGTCGATGGGTTGGAGCACATAGTCCACTACACAGCGTAGCTTTCTTATTGGATCCAAAGTATTGGGCAATGGAAATAGACAAACTTGATGAGGAGGTGCTGGAAGACTTTTATGATGTGATAGGCAGGTTTTATGATGATCCTGATGAGCATGTATCAGCTGTTACTGATCTTACGAAGTTTAAACTCAAAGAGGGTAAGTTTGGTACAGAATTTGTGCAGAAACTTGCCACGGAGCAACCAGCGTGGAAGTGGTGGATGATGAATGGTGGTAGTGCACCCACCCTTAAACGCCTAGCTATTAGAATCCTAGCCCAATGTGCATCCAATTCAAGTTCTGAGAGAAATTGGAGTACATATAAATATGTACATTCCACCATAAGAAACCGCCTTCTAAATTCAAGAGCTGAAAAATTGGTGTATATGTACTGCAACCATCGGCTATTGGCAAGAGTGCAAGCTGATAACTACAAAGAGGAGATGCCGCACTGGACTTATGATGTAACCAATGATGAGGTGGACGAAGACAATGAGCTGCAAGGGGAATCTCATGAAGTAGAAACTACATGTACTTTAGAAGAGATTGAAGAGAATTTGGAAATTGAACCAACTTTGACCCGTCGCAGCAAGCGACGGTGGTTTAATTAATAGATTATCGAATCCATTGAGTGACTTCTGGTTAAGTTCAGAAACTGTTTATCTTATAAGATTTTTTTTATATTTAGTCTAAGGTTTAGACATTTGCTTAATAATAAAGGAAGCCCTTAAAAACCTTTACAAGGCCACAAATCACTATTAAAGCTTCATAATATACAAAGCCCTAACAAATCGTTGCATTATCACATATCATAATTGAAGCTGAAGAGAAGACAATTCACAATTCACTAATAAATTCTCGCAAGACAACGAGTCAATGTTATCAAATGTTACAAAAACTATCCAAGTGATAGTGAAATATTTGTGAGAATATCTTCATTCTCCTGTTCACGCTGACCTTTAAGCTTATTATAGTCTTCGGACATTTTGAACATTGCATATAGCTTTTTGGATATCTCAAACTCACATATAGCACAATGAAAGTTATTCATCATGCTTTGCATCAAGCATGATATATGATACATATGTCCGCATGGCAAGCTGAAGTGACCACACCACTCATGAAAGAATGATCTACATATGGGGCAAGGACCACCGTGTTCACCAGAAGCTAGAGGGGCCTCAATAGATGTGGGTGCTCAATCAATGTGGTAGCATTTTGTTTTTTTATAGTCGCCTCTAACTCTTTTATGTGGCGAGATAGCACCTTCACCTCCCTTTGCAAGTCTCTATTTATGGTTTCTTCTGCATGAGATCCTTGTGTAGCTTGTGATGCTTGCCTGAGTTGAGTTTGAAGCTCCTCCTTAACTTGATGCACTTTCATTGATGCACCTTCTAGTGCCAATGACATCTCTTGCCGTGTGACGGTGATTGCAGTACTGCGAATGTCCTCAACCGTCATGTGAGGTGTCCTTGAGCTAAAGTCCACTGCTTCACCCAAGACATAATGCATGTATAACATCTTGGCAAACCACAATGGACAATCCATATGATGCATAGGATGACCCATAACATCGAGATATATGTTCTCTCCATTGTCTCGTATGTGAGCATTAATGCATTGTGATATCTTGAGTCGGCCTTTCTTGATGTTGTCATCTGCAACGCCGGGCCATATGGATTTCACCATTTCTCGGTCAATCCTAGTGTTCACCTCTTTCCATTGTGTACCCACTGGGTTGGCCCACTGGGAGCAACGAGCAGCAATTCGAGCGGTGTCGCTCACTCCACCGCCTTGACACATGGATCTGAGACGCTCAAAAGTGCGCTTAGCCCTTTGATTATCATTATCCATATCCTGATTAAACACTATACTTCAATTACGGCATACAAACTTAATGATAATCAATTGCTATAATTTTAACCACCATTTTACGACAATCAATTGATATTAGAATAACCACCATCTTACGACAATCAATTGATATAAGAGTAACCACCATTTTTTAAATCAATGAATGAAAATCAGTGACTCCACGTGGCTTATTGCTTGAAACTTAAGAGAAAAAACAAAACTCATAGAAAATTTGTTGTCTATTGAGATATAACAAAGTGTTTTTATTACTCATACATCATCCATTGTGCATAAAACCCAATTTTTAAAAGTGCTTTTATAAGTCACAAGTCTCAGAAAACCCTGCTTAATAAAGTACATCATATATCCATCAAAAAAAGGCTACACTCATTTCAGAGGGAGGGCGTAATCATCGTTCTGGCTGGGCTTCAAATCTTTCTAATTCTTCGTCCAAAAGTGCCAAGGTCTTTCTGTCTGTGGATTTCTTCCTCACCCAACCTTCCACAACAATCCTAGATATGGCTTGTACCTCCACTGAAACCTTATGTTTGAACCAATCTGTGCTATAGTAGTCTAAGAACTCTCCACAAAACTTACAAAATTGCCATATCACCCATCCTATGGCGTACACATCTGTGGCCTTGGTCTATGGGCATAAATTCTTGCCATCTAGTAACTTAGGAGCTCGCCAAGGATGAAGCTTTTGCCAGTTTTCATTGGTATTGTTGGTCTTTTGTGTCTCTAAGCCAACACGCAGAGCCAATCCCCAATCAATTATTCCAATACAGGGAGTGAGATCCTTGGTAAAGTCCAACATGATGTTCCATGGATGGAGATCATTGTGGATCACTCCCTCGTCATGTGCGAATCGCAATGCCTTCACCAAGGCATGGATCAACGAGGGAGCATGATTGCACAGGCTCTTGATACGTTTTTTCTTGTCTTCAGAGGGCTGCTCCCATTTAAAGTCTTCAGGGATATTTCCTTTCCCCTCTTGATGCGCTACAAGCGTCGTGAAAGAGCCATGTGGAAGGGGCACTGTCTCCATAAGATCACCTAAAGTTCCCCCATTGAAGTAGGGGAATATCACAAACCATGGCAACGTTATAGAGTGGGCAATACTCCTCACAATCCCTCTATGGTTGAGATCTACTCCACTTTTTGATGCAAAGCTTTTCCACTGATTCTTGGCCTGTCCTTTGAACTCCTTGGCACAATAAGTATTCATTGAAGGAAGGAAATTGATCCCTTTGATTTGAACTTGCCACCTTGTGCCATAAGCCCCTGACCCAAGTTTCTTGATCTTCTTAATGGACTTATTTGGAATGCCCAAAGTCATACTACATTCAAAATTGTATATACTGCTCTCCAGGTGACTGGTAGAAGCAGTAGCACCCGATGTTCCCTCAATGGTAGCCTCCTCAATAAACGGTTCTCCAACTTGGCTGCTCCCCATAACTTTGGTGATAGACATTTGCATTTTCTTGCTTAGGCCAAATTGTGTGTCTATGTGGGATGCTCGCCTTGACCTCTCCTTTTCAGCTCTCCATCTCGTGTTCCAATGCTCTAGCTTACCCTTGTCTACTTCTTGAGGGCATTCCTCTTTCAAATCAGAGGCCACCTTGGGCAAATTGCCCACCCAACTGCTCAGTAATGATATTATTGATTCGGTTGTTTTGTCTGGATATAACAACAAAATTTTGCGGGCAATCTCACTGTATAATGATTGCAATCTAGACTCATTTGCAACAATCTGCACTATATCGTCAGGATCTAGTGCACTGACGATTGTAATCAACAATTGTCTAATTTTCTTTTTGAACTCTATCATTGAAGTAGCAGAAGGATCCATTTTTCCTGCAATGGTATTATTGCAAACAACACATTGTGAAATATAACTATGTGCCACTCCATTTGGATCTTTTCTACGTGAAAGAAAAAGTGCAGTATGCCTCACCGTACAACAACTTACAAACAGATGCTCCTGTCATTCTAGCGGAAACACACCTAGTCGCAATTACAACCATGTGCCGAAGCATGAATGACTGGGAGCAACATAAAACATAATCATCTTGCATTTTTGCAATGACACACCTAGACGCAATTGCAACCATGTGCCAGTGCATCCACGCACGGTGAGTTCTTTCAAACAGATGCTCCTGTCATTCTAGCAGCAACACACCTAGTCGCATTTGCAACCATGTGCCGAAGCATGAATGACTGGGAGCAACATAAAACATAGTCACCCTACGCTTTTGCAATGACACACCTAGCCGCAATTGCAACCATGTGCCAGTGAATCCGCGCACGGTGACTTCTTTCAAACAGAAGCTACCGTCAATCTAGAAGCAACACACCTAGTCGCAATTGCAACCATGGGCCGAAGCATGAATGATTGGGAGCAACATAAAACATAGTCATCCTACGCTTTTGCAATGACACACCTAGTCACAATTGCAACCATGTGCCAGTGCATCAACACATGATGTCTTCTTTCATGATTCAAGCATATGAAACATTATGAAATTATTTGAGCACACATTCATGCATTAGATGCTACCGTCATTCTAGCAGTAACACACCTAGTCGCAATTGAAACCATGTGCCGAAGCATGAATGACGGGAAGCAACATAAAACATAGTCATCTTGCGTTTTTGCAATGACACACCTAGCCGCAATTGCAACCATGTGCCAGTGCATCCATGCACGGTGAGTTCTTTCAAACAGATGCTCCTGTCATTCTAGCAGCAACACACCTAGTCGCATTTGCAACCATGTGCCGAAGCATGAATGACTGGGAGCAACATAAAACATAGTCACCCTACGCTTTTGCAATGACACACCTAGCCGCAATTGCAACCATGTGCCAGTGCATCCACGCACAGTGACTTCTTTCAAACAGATGCTCTTGTCATTCTAGCAGCAACACACCTAGTCGCAATTGCAACCATGTGCCGAAGCATGAATGACCGAGAGCAATATAAAACATAATCATCGAAAGCTTTTGCAATGACACACCTAGCCGCAATTGCAACCATATGCCAGTGCATCCACGTACGATGATTTGATAAAAGAAATTTTATACCTTTAAGTTTTAACGCAAAAAACTCAAAAAAACATCAATAAAAAGGGATTAAAAAATTACCGCTACACTGCTTTGAGAATGTTGAAAGCTGCCAGAAAGTTTGGTGAAGAAGACTTTTCAATGTACCTCTCTTGTGAAAAAGACAAGCACCGGCGTCGTCTTTATATAGCCACGGCGGGCCCGGCGGGGAAGTTGCTTTTCCCGGCGGGCTAACTACTTAACCCGCCGGGCCTTTATCCGGTCTCCAAGTTTCCTTGCAGGTAAAAAAAGATGAATGTCAATTAACATAATATTTGTTATTTTGCATTTCTATTGTTATTAACCTGAAATTATAGTGTGATCACGTCATTTTGAAATCCCTGCTTCAAGAACCATGCACACACTTATAAAACACAACATCAATTCCCTCACAGTCTCAAACCCAAGACCTCACACACCTTTGAAGATGTTGAGAGCTAGCAGGGTACGAGAGTAGATTGAGAGAAAGAAAGAGTATTCTTACGAGAAAGAAGCATATCTCCTCACATAATAACTCATAAAATCTTACCATATCTTAGTAATTAGCATGGTAGAGGAGATGAGCATGCATTGAAGCTTGGCTCTTGGTTGGATTTGCATCATAAAGCCAAGAGTTGTTGGTGTAGGCCTCCCTTCTCACAAGCTTGGAGTAAATGATGAGCTTTCCATTAAAGCTTGAGAAGGAGAGAGAGTATTCTTTCTTCACACATGAGATTGTGTGAGTGTGTGTGTGATAATGCCTTGCCAAAATCAGCCCCCTCTCTCTATTGGTCGACCCCTCTTGGATTTTACTCATGCTTGCACCCCATTGGACCCTGCAAAGCTTAGCCAATGATAACTGATAAGCATAAGTGATAGCCTTTTGACATGTGTCCCTCTTCCCCTTTTGTGAGAGATTTAGGTAATTAATAAATGCAATTAAACTCTCATTGGATCCCTTTTTCTTTTGGCCAATAGGAATCAGGCAAGCCATTGGGCTACTGAATGCTCATTGGACCCCTTGGGAGACTGCCCAATAGTTTTCTAGAGAGCTTAATTCCTATTGGTTCTTTTATCAAGTGTTTTGAATGAATTAAACTAAATGTACTCTAGTCTAATTCTGATTGGTACACCTCTATTACCATCCAATAGGATTTGAATGCACCTTGAGGGAAACTGGGCTAGGGAGCTGACACGTGTCCCCTATTCCGTTTGTGTAAAGGGAGCCTGAGTGTGTGTGTGTGTGTGTGTGTGTGTGTGTGTGTGTGTGTGTTTCTCTCTCATCCCCTACTAAAAGGGCTTGTCCCCCTCCTATCTAGGGATTTGCAAAGACTTTTTAGGTCTTCACAAAGGCATCCAATTTCCCTAAGGTTTGACCATTGGACTTTACATTGAATTTTAGAACCTTAGCATTTTGAAAGTCTTAACGGGATGAACCTTAGGGTCTTTGAAGCCCATTAATGCACTAAATCTTTCCATGTTCGTGGAGCTTCACTGTTTGCCCGTAGGCTAAACCACCATTGTCTGGCAGACTTTTGAAAATGCATGGCTACATGACGTAGGTTACAAGACTCCGTGAAGCCCTCATCTCCAAATGCTGCATCAAATTGTTGGATAAAGGCCAAGACTTTTTCCGTAGCACCAAAAGTGCCGTTGTAGGTAATAAAAGAGATATTCTTTATCCCTCTTTCAAGAATGGCCTCTTATTTTAGGTGGTTCAAGAGTTGCACCATCACTTTCTTCAAAAGAGGAAGAGTATGAGAAGGATGGAGAAGAGGGTGACCTCTTTCTTGCCTTCTTCTTCCCTTGTTCTTCCTTGTCTGTACCATCACTTTGTTCAAAAGAGGAAGAGGATGAAGAAAATGGAGAAGAGGGTGACCTATTTCTCGCCTTTTTCTTCTCTTGTTTTCTCGCATCCCTCTTTGAATTATGGTGTAGAGAAGTATGAGATGGTCTTCTCCGTTTAGGGGGTGTTGGAGAGCATTTTTCCCTCCATCTTTGTCGATCCATCTCCACCGAGGTGGAAGGAGACTCACTTATTTCTTGTTCTTTTGGTGGGGGCTCTACCGTTGAAACTTGAGTTCTCCTTTAGGAAGGAGATGCGTCATCAAGTAGTACATTTTTGAGCCCTTTGTACGGATCCTCTTCTTCTTCCCTTATCGGAGAGAGTCCTCCTTTGGAAGTATCACAAGGAGGCTTCCTAGGTACTCTTTCTTCTTGGTGGGGAGTTTGGAGAATACCATGGGTGTGCAATTGCTGTAGCACTTCACCTTGGAGGGATGGGTTGCCCATGGCTTGTTGAAGCCTAGAAACAAGATAGTTTACAAGAATAGGGGCATCATTAGTTGCTCTTTCATTAGCAAATTCAAATCTATCAACATTAATTTGACTCTCTTTACTATTGTCACCCATTCTAACAAATTTTAGGTATAAAATTTTTAAGTGTACTTTGGCACTTCAAACCAAATTCATGGTGCAGGGGCTAGACATCGGGATGCACGAAAGGACGATTTGATTATCAATTAAAACGACAATGGGAAGATATTTCATCCTAGCCAAGAAAATGTTCAACCATTATCATATGTGGAGGTCTTTTTCCCCGATGGAAGGCTTGCATAACAACGCCAAGCCAACAAGGAGTTTTGAAATCAATTCCATTTTGAGCTTGTTAGGTGGCAGATGGAGAGGCACCTCAAAAGAGAGCATGGCTTGGATGTAGAGATCATGTGACTAAAAGCATGCCATGTGAAGAATGCATCAATGGGTTCTAGAGGCAAAACACTCCAAACATGGCCCGGAAAGCATCTATGGCAAAAGCACACGGAGGTATGTTTTGCAAACAAAGAAAGAAAATGGTCATTGAATGCGAGCAAGGCTAAGAACCTCAAGGCAAGTGGAGGAGAAATGGGATAATTTGAATCCCGAGTTTAGAACAATGCCTAGGGATGCATTTTTCAACGTTATTGTGAAGGAGTGCATGGAAGCATATCATTCAACTCTCAAGCAACACCCTACCCGCATCCAAAAGAGAATCAACGAAGGCTATGAGAAGCGTGTATAGTGGTCTAGAACTCTTTCTTTGACTTTATTTTTTGCTGCTTATATTCTTTGTTTATGTTTGCAAACCTTTATATTTATGTATTCTTATGTGTGTGCGTGCATGCGCGTGGTTTAGGTGTGTGAGCATATATTTGAACCTAGTTTTACACCCAATATTGGGAAATTGGCAATGTTAGTGGGCTTATAGTATTTGGTAAACAATATGCATGATATTAAATTGGCTCATGCTTATATCCACATGACGACCAAGACTCTATACCTTGCACTTCCCTTTAAATGTAAATCTAGGCACATCTAGCGGATTCACATTGTGAAGTTTTTGCTTGAGTTACAACCAATTGATATTAAGTTAATTCTTTCAACCTCTTGTGGTGCACATGCCATACCAACTACCTCTTTTTTGTGACAAAATTTTCTATTTAATGCTTCTTTCAATGTTAGGCTTCATTGTGGTTGAGTCTGACCTCCATATCTAGAACTATGAGAACAAATCAGTACACATATTCTTATATTGATGTTTTCTCGTGTGAGTGTACATGTGTGGTATGGGCGTGTGAGGGTTCTCACAGTTCTAACTTTGTGCTAAATTTCCCTACTTGATGCCTCTTTTAGCAATCACCCTCATTGTGGCCGAGTCTACCTTGCATCCATAGAGCTATGAGAAAAAACTTAGTATACAGAGCTTTGCATTGATGTATGTTGGCATATGTTGTAATAGAATTAGGCTAATAACATTGATTATAGAAGAATTAAAGCAACAATAGTGAGCATTTCATTAAGAGACTAATGAAAATAGAGAGAGTGCTTGATTGAAGGTAGCAAAACAAACATTACACCTAGTTGGCTTGGCATGAACAATACTTGTAAAAGAGAGAGAAATAGAGAAATTGACAACAATTGAGGACCGGATTTACTTGGAGCCAACAGTCTCTCCTCCAAAAGCTTGGTACAATACAATCTTTGTGTTCTTTAAGACCTTTTTGATGCCATGAAGATGGAAAGCTTCATGCACCATTATTATGCTAAAAAAACAATTAACTTTCTTGCAATAGACAAGAACTTGTCCCCGGCCTCAATCCCAAGAATCAAACACCTTCAAAGGTTGAGAGATGAGGGAAGTGAAGAGGAAGAAGATGTAGCATATGAGAAATAAGTATTCTCCTCACACATCATCACTCTTAGAGCATAGCTTAGCATAGTAACGTAGATGGAGAGGAAAATGAGCATTCTTGGAGCTTGTCTCTTGCTTGAATTTGCATTCCATGGTCAAGAGTTGTTGGTGTAGGCTTCTCCATTGCTCTCCCTTGAGATGGAGACTTGATTTTCATTGCATACAAGTGTGTGGGAATGTGTTGGGGCTTGTGAGCTACAAGTGTGTTGAGAGAGAATTTGACCTAGCTTGAAAACACAAGCTTGAAGCTCATTGGCTCAAGCCTGGGGCTAGCCAATGGGATACCTAGATCAAATCAAGCAAGGGGTGTATCATTTAGAGAAGTTTCCTTCTTTCCCCCTTTGAGAGAGAGCTTAATTTATTAATTGATTGAAGCTAAATACCTATTGGCTCTCTAGGTCAACTGGCCAATAGGAATTAAGCTTGCACATGGTTTGCTCAATTCTTATTGGACCCCTTGATAGAGTATCTATTCAATAGGAATTAAGGAAGTTGTAATATTATTGGTTCTCTTTATGGTATTTTCCATAAATTATGTTTAAGTTTAATTCAATTAAGCTTAATTCTCATTGGTCTTGTCTATAGGCCATCCAATTGGATTCAAGATTAATTGGGGGCAACCTGACATGTGTCCTTTATGCCTCATGTGGAAGAGTGACTCTTGGAGAGTGAGTGTGTGTGTGTGTGTGTGTGTGTGTGTGTGTGTGTGTGTGTGTGTGTGTGTTGATCTCTCTCATGCTCCTAGATGTAGGGCTCGCCCTCTCCTTTGTAGGATTTGGCTCAAGTACCTCAAGTTGGCCAAAGTATTACCTAAAGGTCCTAAGCCTAAGGACTTTTAAAACTAACCTTTGGAGGCTTTATTGAAGCTTATCCTAAGGTATTTTAAAGATCCCTTAAGTGTACATTGCTCCTTGGTAGACCTCTCTCCATTTGGACCCTTATTGAGATAAGCTTATCTCCCCTCTTGGTTCCTGCTAAGAATAGATCTAGTAGCACATATCCATATCCTAACACTTATTCCCTTTTATCTTTCCATATTTAATGATCATCTCAATATGAGAAAATCATTTGGGATAGGTAGGTATTAGATTTTATGATATATTCATTAGTATCTAGTTTTGCACCCAGTATTTGTCCAATACAGCGTTAATGGGGATTGTAATAGAAATGGAAAATCACTTCTTCAAATGACGACTTCTGTTAAGTTACAGCAAGGATGTCAACCCATTACGATGTTCCTCAATTGATACGTAATTATTGCAGCATCTCTACATAAGCAAGCATGGTTTGATTTTGTAACAGCAGAGCTGTGAATGGCTTAGGAAGCTTATTTTGTAGTTGGCAGAATGTCCGTTGGCTATGAGTATATCGGTTTCATCTTATTTATTATTTTGACAAACTAATTATGCCAATTCAGGCTTCAATTTTATGCATCTTGCATTGAAGCTTCCAAGAGAGGAGGCTCTGGCAACGGGCCTGAGTGCGAATGTCAGTACAACAAAAGACAAATATGATAGCTCTCACTTTATCGCCATACATGGTTATGAGCCAGATTTTAGAAAAGTAAAGTGCTTTGGCAAAATTCTTGAGAAGAAAGGCTTACACCTCGTGTCCATGTATTGCCCATTGATTTGGAATCAAGGGCAATGGAACCCAGATTTGGGATTTTGGCAAGGTAGGGATATAAGCTCACATTTACCGTATGACAACGTCAAAATTGTGATGTATCCTTGTCAGTACCAATTGTGTAAGGCACTTTGATTATCGACTCAACCTCTTGAGGACGTTGTTGTAGCCAAGGGTTCCCGCTTTAATTTTTTGTGTGGCATGCATGGCAAGCTAGTCAAGTGGAATTCATTCCCCTCAATCATTGTTTACGCTTTCGTTAACGACTCTATCATGGACACACTAAGATATTGAAGGTTTAAAATGATTAATCAAATGAACTTAATCCATGGAAAAAGTTCCATAATTAAGTCAAGATTTGGCTTATATTTTTGGGTTGCATCTCTATGAGAGAGCATTGTACAAGAAGACTATTGTACGCTTATAGGATAAGCTACATGATAGGCAACATAGGAAGAGAAACATACACAGGGGGCACATGCCACTATATTTTCCTCATCCCAACATCTTCTCTCTTTCTCTTTCTTTTTTATCTATTTTTGAAGCAGTAATGAAACCAAACATGTTTTTACTAACATCTTCTATGTCGGTATGGTTTTTTTAAGAAAGGCAAAGGGATAACAACCATCTGTTTTCAAAGGGATACGAGACGTCTATTTTAGAATGGCTAAGAGCCATCTATTTGTTATCCATTAGGGATTGTTCTTCTGATAGAAGGATCTACTCAGATATGTTTCCATCGACTCTAATGGACAACAAGCAAGATTCTTCCATTGATTATTGTCTGGGTGACACTTTATTCTTCCATTGATTATTGTATGGGTGACACTTTAGCACCACATCCTTTTAGTGCAAAGATCAAGTTGAGTTTTTGTTGATCTCAAACTCGTAAAGTCTTATCTATACCACGGTGTGTGTAGTCTAGAACACCATAGGCATGGGTCATATCGCTCCAAGTGTGAATGGATAGGCCTAGATTATATAAGCGTTGGACTCATAGGGTTAGGTGGAAAATTATGAAGTCCTAAAAGGAGGAATAAAGTAAAGAAAACTATAAGCTAACTTCAAGAAAACATGAGTGTAGAGACTCATACTTTAACACTAGTTCGGTAACCTAACATGACATAAAAGTTTCCTTTAAGGGTTTTTGAAAAAAATCAAATACTCCTATCATATGTATGTATTTGTGATTGTCCTTACTTTAGCTCAAAGCTAACACCACACTTTCTCTTTCCTTGTTCAAAAATCACTTGAACCACTAAAACCCATCATCCTCAATTGAAAACCACCCCCAAATCCTTGAGGCACTTGAAATTTCTTGGGAGCATCGAATCAGAAACAATGGAATTATCTCGAGCAATTGCAAGCAATTGGGAAAAATCCTGAAGCCACTCAACTAAACTCATTGAACCAAATTCAAAAGCCATTGTACCCAGTTCAAAACCCCAAAAATCCTTGAAACCCATCAAATTGGGTTGAAACCTAACAAAACTATTCAAAACTCATCATCCCCATTGAAACCCTCAAATGTAGCCGTGAATGTATTTTTTCAAAGGCTAAAAGTGCAAATTCTTGGCTAGACTAGAAGAAGCATGGTAAATGTAACATGCTTTAGTTTGGTATCTCAAAAGGGATTTAGATGCATTGAAAGTCCTAGCTACCTCACCCACGTGGACTTTTAAAAAAAGACTAAAGTATAAAACTTTTGAGAATTCTTACTTTAAATTTTCTCCTTTATTTCCCTTTTACCCTCTTTTAATTTAGTCTTGTTCTATTTTGGAAGCCCACCAAGCCTATGTGGTGTCAAGGAGAACCAGTTTTGTACCACCATCCCTTTCTTTCAGCTCATGACTACATCATACTTATCCATTGGCCATGCATTGCAAATGGGTTGTTGACTTGGTCACAATATCTTTGGGACTTTGGCAGATGAGGTATTTGGTGCTTGAGAGAGAAGAATAAGTTTAAAGATAGAACAAAACTAGATGATGATGAAACAAGAGAATTCTTCACTAGAATGGGCATCAAACTAACTTAAACTTACGCTTATATCTTTAGAGGAAAATGGAAAGAGTGAGAGAGGATATCCTTTAATAATTAAAGATTTGGCTAAGGCTTGTGAAGGTAATCTTGGAGAGTGGCCAAGGCTACTACCATTTGCATTTTGGCTTGACTGTATGACACATAGTTTAGTCACTAGCTATATGCATGTTGAATTAATGTATGGTCAAAAACTTGTGATTCCAATTGAAGACATGAATCTTAAATGGAATGTATATCCATGGGAAAATATAATAAGTAGAGAAGACCTTCTTGCACTGCACATGTAGAAATTGGAAAGAAGGCCTGGAGACATTGAGAGTGCAAAATCTTGACTAGAGGATGCAAGGTTGAAAAACAAAGATATATTTGAGAAGAGACATAAGACCATACCAAATTCTATTGAAGAATGCGATTAGGTGTGTGTGTATAATAGTAGCATGCACTCTACAACAAGGAAGCTTGCAAAGAGATGAATTGGTCAATATGTTGTTAAGCATGTGCATGGGAATGCAACTTACACCTTTTGTGAGATGGATGGGACATAGATGAAGATTTCCATTGTAGGAAAAAGAGTTAAATTCTTCACAAGAAGAGAGGATATTGATTCATTTGATGGTTTGGTCAATATGTTGTTAAGCATGTGCATGGGAATGCAACTTACACCTTTTGTGAGATGGATGGGACATAAATGAAGATTTCGATTGTAGGAAAAAGAGTTAAATTGTTCACAAGAAGAGAGGATATTGATTCATTTGATGCACAACCAAGTGAAGAGGATGATGGATCAAACTATAGGAAAACTAAGGATTAAAGTGAAGGTATGGTGTCTGACGATGAGTTTTGATTCTTCACAAAGACTATTGTGGCATGTACTAGAGGATGTGTAGGTTTAGAGGGAATGGATGTCATAATATGGCATGTGCTAATTTGATTTTATAATGTATATATTTGAAGTGTTTCATGGTGACACACTTATCTCGTCTACAAAGGTTGATGAAGGAAAAAACTCCCAAAAACAGCAATTAACGCGTGTCATTCTAAA
Source organism: Adiantum capillus-veneris (assembly GCF_014529385.1). Lineage (NCBI taxonomy): Eukaryota > Viridiplantae > Streptophyta > Polypodiopsida > Polypodiales > Pteridaceae > Adiantum > Adiantum capillus-veneris. The sequence goes on from NC_140939.1 coordinate 35,468,172, forward strand.
ATTGCATGGAAAGTGGCCCAAAATAGAAAATTAATGAAAGTTGATGCATATCTATGCTTTTTATGCTTATGTGAGTGATCCCACAAATTCAAAGATTTTTTTGACGCTATTTGGGATTTTCACACAAAAAGTGTTCTTTTCTGCATTAAAAATGAGCTAAAAATGATTGAGTTTTGTTTAAAATTGGCATATATGGACCAAAAATTGACACATCAGCACATTGGAGGTGGGAAACAAAAGAGGACTTCTTAAAACCTACAATTTTTCCCTTTTGCATATTTCACTTCATGGTTGCTCTATGAATGTGTAGTGCAGTCCCTCTACAGTGCACCCTCTCTGTTATCTTGTATCTGAGCTTGTGAGGGAGTGAATTAGGGTTTCCCTTCATCAAAATAGTGTGTGGGATTCAATATGGAAGCTTTTAAGTCTCTACCAAGTCAAAAAATGGTCGCCATGAAGGTGGAATCTCGTGACTTCCTTTCAACGGTTTAAAGTTATGACTATTTAATTAAAGGCAAGGCTACAAAATTCCATGAAAGAGGTTTGGGTTTTGAATAGGATTTGTGATTGTATGAGAGTTGAAGTTTTATGGCTGAAACTTGAGTGTTTCTCATTGCTCTTTTAAGTAAAATTTATTGTGATTTTGTGATCCTTTCATCACAAACTTGCTTGTAAAAACAAGCAGATTCCAACCACAATAGGAAAAAGGGTTTGTGACTTTCTTATCACGAATGCTCTTAGACTTTAAACCATCTTTTTGGAAGAGGGTTGGTGATCTCCATAAATTGGTTATTGTCAAGCAACTAGGTTCTAAAGAGAAATTTTATTTGAAGAATGCAGCATTGCAGATGATGTTGAATTTAAATGAAAACATGCCTATTGCTTCGAGGTCTTAAAAGTCAGTCCTGCACCTTGTTCAAGGCAATATCACCATGGGAAAAGCCTGGTGTCAATGGTCAATTATTTTCATTGGCTTCATGTCACAAGAAACACCGTTATAGCCCTATCACAAATGAAATTTACGAATTGGTCTAAACATTTTGGAGAGAGGAGACTCCCGCTTCAACCAACAAGAAGGATGTTTGTCAAGGATTTCATATTGCCATAATCATAGTGTTTTTTTTGTGATCACACTATTATTTGACAAAATTATCAATTCACAAGTCTTCACATCACAAAAAATGACAAGGTGACCTGAAGGGAACCTGGGGGGATACATGCCCAGTCCAGCAAGCTGCACCCCCGTAGCGGGCCCGACGCATAACCCTTCGAGCCCCTGAAGGCACTCTATAAAGGGTCCCTATTGGCCCCCTATTTATCTCAAAATTTCCTTGCCATCTGGCTCAAAGAACTTCCCAAGTATCCTAAAATCTGCCAAGGTTTCCCAAGCTCTCACAAGCAAGACAAAAATTTATAATATAATCCTTATCCTAATCTCATTTATTTTCTTTGAAATTAATTCGGTATACAACTTGTTTATAATGTTTTTGTTTATTTTCTTTTCTAAATTTTAAAGTGTGCTAATCTTGCTTTTCATGTCGACATCGGTCCAACTATTGGATCAAAAGTGTCATTGTGAAATGCTAGATAAGCACACACTGTTTTACAATGTGGCCACTATGTTCACTTTGAGATCATTTCTATTTTGGATTGAAAGTGTCATTGTTGAAAAGATGGGGCTGAAAAGTCCTCATCAAGACATCCCCGTAGATGACAACACGGGTAAAACAACACAAGAGAAACAAAATCCAAAACCAATACCTATAAACAAGGTGGGAGATTATTGTGAAGGAGAAGAAGTAAATACCACCTTGCCATTGAAACATAATGGAGTCAAAATTATGGTTAAACTCGATAGTGGGACCAGAGTGGCCATAGCAAGAAAAGAAATTTGGGGAAAATGGGAGAGACCAAATCTCATAAAAGCACAAAAGAAACTGCAGCTCGCAGATGGATTTGTAGAGAGTCATATGGGAATTGTAGAATTGATCATAGTATCCTCATGCGGAATTTAATACGAGCATACCTTTGCAATAGTAGGCTTTGAGAAAAGCAAAAACTTTGGCATCATTTTAAGGTGACCATTCATGCGTCAACCTAGGATGATGCAAGATTGGGGCTATGACTACATCTACTTGCCATATAAGGATATTATTATGAAGCTCAGTATAAAAGACCATTACTGCAGAGATGTTAGTCACACTCATATTGAGGAATTTGACTCAACAACACTCTATAAAAAACAATTCCTACATGGTTAAACAACAAAGCGCAAAGATAAAGGAGCTGACTCGGCCATCTTTTGAGGTTTTGGATGCCTTGAAAAGAATGGATAGGGACCCTTTGAGTGTGGGCTAGAGAGAATGGAAGGCTATTAGCCATAATTAGAAATATCTTATCCTAAGTTCTATCACTTTGATACCATGTTAGAACTTAGATATTAGCTTAATGGGACTAACCAATGTTAATTAAAATGCCAATGTCAAGAAACAAGAGAGTGCAAGATAGGAATGGAGCAATGATACTAGATTGCACTCATGAGTGGAGAAAGAAAACCTTGTACAAATTATGAGGGAAGCATATGGGGTAAAGGTTGAAGACATTGGGGGATACCTATCACATGGGAAATTTTAGGTAGGTGGAGAAAGAAAACCTTGTACAAATTATGAGGGCAGCATATGGGGTAAAGGTTGAAGACATTGGGGGATACCTATCACATGTGAAATTTTAGGTAGGTGGGAAAGCACATGTGGAAACTTACATATGTGGAATAGTACATGTGGGAATTTCAAATTGAGGTCAGTGTGGGTAAGGAGTATGGGAATTGAGGTAGGTGGAAAGAGTCCATCCTTAATAATTTAATAGGTTACTTTTACAGTCCCATGCTCACATGCATATTGACTTGGCACTTGGAAGTCTCGGCCTTAGTAAGGCCTTTGCATCCCAAAATAAAAGCGTTTGAGAAGCTGCTTCAAAAAGCCACAGCGTCAAGTGTCGGCCAACTTGTCATCAAACAATATTCTTTGTACTCTTTAAGAAAAAAAGGAATATCTTATTTGGTTAGCCCCGTACGGTTTTTTCCATTGTTGGAAGGGGCATGATCAATCATTAGAAAGGTTTTTGCTATTAGTTGTGTCCTCTATGTTTCTATCCTTCAACCATACATAATGATATAGTAGTCGTCAATATTATGGTCATCCATCAACAACGAGCAAGATGGTAGGATGTGCTCATACATATGGGTGAACATTTACTATACTTTCCTCTAGCCATAAATGATAGTCACTCATAAATTATGATATGCTAATCTATAACATTTTTTGAGGGAGGTATGGATGAGATATATGTTCAATCTGAAGTGGAAAGTGCTGAAGATATATGCATTTGGTGAGGTAGCAAAAGTGGGGGCATGAGATTTCTAAAGAAGCACAAAAATATTGGAGCTAGGAGCACGGTTGTGACCTTTATGGAGGATTTTACATCAAGAAAACTCTACATGTCAATTTTTTGAGTACTTTAAGAGAGTTGTTATGATGTTAATATCAAAGAAGAGTCTAGTTGCACATGTCTTGACTTTTTGTATTAGCTGTTGTTTACGTAATCTTTTTGGATACGGTACTTATCACCCCTTTGATAGGTAAACCACCTACTCATTGGTCATTGGTCCCCTACAACATTACCTTGAAATTAGCATCAAAAATTTATTTCCTAGGGCTATCACAAGAGCATGACAATTTTGTTTTGAAGTTGGCTCTTGTGTCAGTGCCCTCTTATGTAATATTTTTGGATATTGCATTTGTTGTTGGTAAGTTTCCCTGCACTATGGTATTATGCAATTTTGCCCACTATCCAGTTCCTCATCTTTAAATATATGCCACCCACATGGTTTATCATCCATTATTTTAGTAAGTGTTAGTTTTTGTGGTGCAATCCATATATCAATGTGTAGCTTTGATAAAAATACAATAGTGACAAAAAGCTTGAAAAAATAGTTTCAATTGCAAAAGCACAAAAACAAAATCTCACAAATAAACTAGATTCCGTAGGGAGAATCTTGAGGACCCGAAGCTATGTGGAGAGCAAAACACATAGATTTATGGACAAATGGCTCACTCTATCCTTTGAATCCTATGACCAATGTCTTCCCTGCATTTACAAATCCACTACTTTATTGACCTTTGCAGGTGACAAACAGAATGGTTTACTTGGCTATTGCAAAGCTCTAAATGGAAAAAACAAAAAAAAAAAACGCATAGTTCACCATCAAGCAAATGTGATTCTATGACTTTCTAATTTGCATTGTGAGGACGAAAAAACCATTTTGCGGTGCACATAAGAAATACGGGCCTTGCAAAGAAAAAGTGTGGAACTTACAAAGGAAAGATACAAGCTTAGGTGCTCGTGTGCAAAAATAGACTACGGAATCTCTGGTGGTCTCAAGAAAAGAATCCAAGCATTGAAGTGAGGATTGTGAACCTTATAGTTTATTTCACCAAAACATAGTTTTCTCTTATGTTTGTTATGTTTTCTTTGTATACATGCTCTATATCCACACAAAGAAAACATAGATCCAAAGGCCAATGTAGGAAAGTAGTTTAAGCCTTTCATAACGAGTGGTCTTGCAAAGGATATAATCCATGACAAAAAGTATAAGGTTTTGCAGCAGGATGTTGTTGATCATTTTATTACAAAGAGTGCAGTTCCTGCCAGTGAAATATAGGGCACACTTGACTCCCTTGGTGCGAGTAAGAGAGGGTACTCAGCTATGCAACAGTGTATCTCCTTCATTTTTTTGAAGAATGGAATAAAGTCTAAACTTCTACCAATAGCACAGAAAGTGCCTAGAAAGAGAGACTTCAACTTAACCATGCATAGGCATACTTCATTGAATGTTTATTTCATATTGATGGTGTTTATAGATCTCAAGGAAAAACCATAACCTACAATGAGTACAACAATATCTTCATGGACATCACTTTGTTGCAAACTAGAATGGCTGAGTTCTATGATGTAACATTTGAAGAGATAGGTGGCGTTCTGCATTTTATTTTGAATCTAGATGAGTGTGAGATTCTCAAAGATAAGAAGCTAGAACAAGTCACAATAACATTGATGAATAGGGATCGTTCAATAAAAAACAAACATATGGTGGTTTGGTGCTTTTCAGATATTCCATTTCCATCTTCTCTTCAACTTTGGTGATCCCTCTTGTGATTTAATTTTAGATTTAGTTTCATGTCTCATAAGGATTTAATCTTGAAGGTAAAGAAAGAAGACGAGGACATTTTATATTGGGTGTTCCATCAAACCCCTATCCCTGATATCATTGATAAACAAATGAATCAAGGAAAGTTGTTGGTTGTAAATGGGAGGGGAGACTTTCAAGTCCAATGGAATCTTGCAGGTGACCTTTAAACACCAAAGTGTATGTATAATTGTTGAATGGGTGCTATGGTAAAGTCTCCATGCTTGTATTGCATGGAGCGTGCAAAGATGATGCACCCAAAATGGTGGAGAAAGGCTCCTACTTTCCACAATGAGTTTCCACCCAGTTCTGGATATTCCACTTGTCAATGTCCACATGTGTACAATGCATGATCTTTGTAGAACTGTGGAGAAGTTAGTGTATTTGTACATTGGGTTTTCTTGGAAAATCAAGAACTCAAAGAACAGAAGGTTGTGGTAGAGGCACCTGAACTGGTTTTGTCAGAGATGGGTCTCCATGGGGGCAATGTGAAAATCTAGAGGGATGATAAAAGGTCAACCAATGATAAAGATGTACCTTGTAAACCATCTATTGGTGGGGTCAAGACATGCCATTTTCTATCTAAACCAACAAGCATGAAAGATAAGAAGCTAAACAAGCATGGAAGGATATATCAGTCCACCTATGTCAGCAAAATTGAGTTTCAACAATGGAAAAAATCTACATATGGCAGTGAAGGTCCATGAACCCGCTACAGCTTCGCTCTCCACTTCTGCACGCTACCTCCAAATTTTATCCCCTTTCCTTCTTTGCAACCCTCCCACACACGCTCCCTATACATAAAGCCCACATCTCCATACCCGCATCCGCTCAACACACTCCGTCTATAGTAATTAAACTTCTCAACACGCTCCGCTTGCAGTAATAAGGCTTCTTAAGTTTTACCCTGTGGCAATCAAAGCAAAGTGACGTGATTTCAGCCCTTCAACCCCCTGCACTACAGCGCACTCTTCACAAGCGGCAGAGAACCTCTTCACAATCTGCAACTCGGCGCCGAGCAACCTCACACAGAGCAGTCTCTCACTAAGCAACCTCTCACTAAGCTGCCACAACTGCCAAACGTCGGCCACCTCTTACAAAGCCTCAAATGCCAAACGTCGGCCACTATGGAGCGCTTTCTCCCATAATCATTGGCCCTCAACATCGATATGGCGCAACCTGTCCGGGGTGGGTCACCCTCCTCAGTCCGTAAACTTTTCATCAATTTTCATTCACCGTCATCATCGGAGTTTCCGGAGCAAAACAATCCACTAAGAGTGCCCACGATTAAGCCCTCGTCACCCTCGTCATCGAAGTCGACTCCCGTTGGGCCCCTATTTTTATTAAGGCTACAACCCTCCGACATTTTGGGAAACATCTCTGGGAAACCTCTTCATGGATACACACCACAATATTAGAGAAGGCCTCAACAATAGCATGGATTTGCCCACCAATAAGAATACACATAACCTTGATGACCCCTCTATCCCGGTAGATACCCCACCGGTCAACGACTCACCCAATAATGACAAACACTTCATGGAGAATACCCTTTCACTAGACCACATCACGCTCGATGCCTACAAAATTATGGATGACAAATTCGAGCAACTTTCGGAAGAATCTTTCGACTTCTCCCCCAATCCTCATCAAGCCGATCTTAGGGTAGAAGATTTGCCCGTTCGCCTAGTCCCAAACCTCGGGACGGAGCCCTTCCCACCATACTCAAACCCTCCAAAGAAGACCCAATCCAAACATCATATTACCCTCTCCATCATCAAAACCACACCTTCTTTACCTAATACTATGAATCCCTCCCTCTACCAACCTTCTTCATCCAAGGCGCTCCAAACATCCCCCTCGCCCAAACCCTTCCCTCACTCCCTTTCAAAACCCAAAGAGTTCGATGATATCATTAATCTCTCTCTTCTTAAATTTACCAAGCTACACAAAAAGCTAGCCAAAGCTTCTTCCTACACCAGACACCTAACGGAACTACACAAGAATAATGCCAATCCCAATAGCCTCAACATGAAACCCCCTCGTTTGCAACTAGAAGATACCCAAGCTCAAGCCCTTCTTATCGCCAAGTTCACCGTCCTCACTATCCAATATCAACTAGATTGCACCCTTGCCCTAATCCAAGCACAAAACCTCCTTGTTCAAAACCTCCAAACGATAGTGGATACCTACCACCTTGAAGTAGAAAGCCGCCTCACCGACCTCGTCGACAAGCTTGCCTCTATTACTTTACCCCTTTTAGCCTCGGGAGATTGGCTCCAATACCTAACCAAATGGAAAGACACCTCTCTCCAACTCTTCCTCTCTAAAATTCAATCCCTTATAGTTAACTCCCATTTGGCCTCCACCAAAGAAGAATAAGCTTTTAAAACTAGAAAACGCACCATCTCCACCATGAAAGAAACTATCACCCACCTCCCTAAGGAGCAAACCATCAAGGAGCTCATTGAACTAGAAGTTCGCAAACATTTCCAATCTCTCCCTCTCATTAAACCCTCTATCACACACCCACCACCACTCACACCCATCTCACCAAGTCACCAAAAATCCATGCCCCGGCCAAAGCTCCCTTTTACCCCCCTAGAACCTCTCTTTCCTCATCCTCCCACCTTACATACCCTCCCACATCCCCCACCAAAACCTTCTAAAAAAACCGCCAATGCCTACACAATGCCAACCCTCCTCAAAAAACAAGAACCACCTCACTCTCCTCCCCATTCCCCGCCCTCCAAAAAAACTTTCTTTTACTCCCCTCCTAATAAGCCTACGGCAAACCCAAAATACCCCCTCAATTGCATTCACAACCTCTTCACACCAATTATCCCTTCTTCCTCCAATCCTAAACAAAAACCAAAGCCTTTCCCCTATAACATACTAACCAAACCTCTCAACCACAACAATCATTCTCATGATGTCAACGACAACACCAATCGCCATCGCAACTACACCAATAGCGATGACGAGAACTACAATGACAACACAAATCGCCACCACAACAACACCAATCACAATGACGACAACTACAACAACAACCACATGCGTACCTACAAAGATTCGGGAAAAGGAAAAGGGAGGAGGGATTAGGGCCTTCTTGTCCTACCTCTTGGTTACACTTTCTTTTCAAAAAGCCCCCCTCCTCCCTTATCTTTGGATTAACACTCAACACTCTCTCCCTTCCATCTCTATCTCACCACCTTCTATCCTATCCTTTTTCAACGGAGCTCCCCCCATCCCTCTTAAGAAACTTCCCACAGATAGAGGAAGGAAGAGACATAAATTTTGGCTTCCACTCATTAACTGGCACGCCTACAAACTTACAGTTTTGGTAAGCTCTCTTCATGCACCTTGGTCAATAACCTTTGTTCTAATTTTGTTCATAATCTCACCTCCCGTCCCCTCTCTATCGATGAAAAGAAATGCTTAGACCTAGGACTTAAATACATCCCCCCTCCCCCTAACCCCCCTGTGGAACTCATTATCAAAGCCCATGATGCCTTGGCAAGGAGACTACAACTCAACATGTTTTTTCAATCTTCTACGTCCAACAAACCCCCCCCTTACAAAACCTCTAACCCCTCTTGGATAACCCCCTCTTTAGATCCTACACTAGAGGGGATCACATCCCTTAACCTCATAAATCTAAAAGATACACTTGCACACTACAAGACTTCCCACTCAAAATTTCCCAAATTTGTCAAGCGCGCCCTTAAAACCCTTTCAACGGATTACACAATAGTCATTAGACCGGCGGATAAAAATCTAGGCCTTACCATCCTATCACAGGAATGGTATGAACAAGAAGCCCTAAGGAAACTCAATGATTTCTCCACATACCAACCCCTCACCCCACCACCACATAATTACCTCGCCTCCTTACACCACTCCATCACCCTCAAATACACTCTCCTCACCCCAGATGAAGCCACCTTTATCCTCACGCCACTCCACAAACCCTTCAAACCCTTTCCTATACAATTTCTCCCTAAGTTACACAAACCCGTACTTGTAGCCCGTCCTATTTTCTCTTACCGGGGGTATTTGTTTGAAAATGATTCCAAATGGCTACACTTCCAACTTTATCATATCCTCCTTTCACAAAAACAACACCTTAAAGACTCACTATCCCTCATCATCGATCTCCACTCCAAGACCTTCCCCCCCCCCCCCCCCCCCCCCCCCCCCCCCCCCCATAGTCTCCTTTTTACCTTCGATGTAACCTCCCTCTACCCCAACATCCCTATGACTGAGGGACTCATGGCCCTCAGAAGCACCATTACTAATTTCTTTGACACCCCAAAAACCTAATTCATCATCTCACTTGCCACCCTTATTCTATCACACCATTATCTTTGCTTCAAAGATAAAGTGTGGAAGAAAATTAAAGGCACCGCAATGGGATCCAATTTCGCAGTGGTTTATGCTTGCCTTTTTCTCTGCCACCTACTCTCCTTATCTCTAGCCCGAACCTAGCATATTACAAGAGATACATAGATGATGCCTTCGGAGTCTGGACAAGCACTCATAAAGCACTTACCAAAGCTCTCGCTTCTTACGCCTTCCCTTTACAAGAAAATATAGTGATCTCTCCCATCATATCCACTTTTGAAGCCACCATCCTAGATGTCTACTTCCACAAGGGACATACTTTCAACTTGTATGGTATCTTCTCAACTCTTACCAATATATACCTTGGATCTCTTGGCACCCTCTCCACTAAAAATTAGCCTTTATCAAGACAGAACTACGATGCTATATTATTAGGGAAAGCAATCCCGAGGGTTTCTATCATTTGAGAGACCTCTTCTTCCTAAGGCTCCTTCATAGAGGCTACCCAAGAAACTTCCTCCTTAAGGTCTTTGGATTGATCACTTATAAGGAACGAACCACTCTCCTAACTAAAACCCCATCTCCAAAAAATCCTCCCCCTAACATCCTCAAACTCCCTTTTTCACCAGAAACTCGTAGACTAAACCCTACCTTAATAATTGGTAAGCCTATCTATACGGCTTGCAGCCTCTCCCCCACCCTTGCTCATCTTGACCAACCCATCATATGTTGGACCAATGGCCAAAACTTAGGCACTCTTCTAACTAAATCAAAAATCAAGATTTAAACCAAATTCTACAAATGGATACTCTTTATACCCTACCCTAACTCTTACCGCTCGTTTTGCAGGATGATTCTCAAAAGCGCAAAGCTCATTGGCAACATAGACTCCTATCCAAAAAAAACCCCTTCCTTTTTTGATCTTACATTCCAAATTTTGTCCCCTTGGAATTGTACTCCTAGAACACCATTTTTGTGAATCAAACTACTTCCCCTTGCTCCTTTATACTCTCAAATGACCCCCCCCCCCCCCCCCCCCCCCCGAAGTGCACCTTACACCCAATTTTGTGCACTATACACGAGGTTCTGGATCACAAACTCCTTTGGACTCTAATTCAACAATTTTCTTTGCATTATTCTTAAACCCCTCCCTTACCCTCTATCCCCTCCTTTGTTGCTATTTTAGTTCCCCCCAAAAAATTTAACCCCTCCAATACACTTTTTGCTAACTTGACAGCCCTCAATATCACTCCACCAATGCAATTTTAGAGATACAACCCCCTTATTTTGAACTCGATGTCTTGCCCCTCCCCCCCCTAAAATTCAATCCCTTACTACTTATCCTTGATAAAGTCTACACCTCTTTCTACCTCTAGTTAGGTAGGCAAACTCATAGCCCCTGCAAAGTACACCTCCCCCCCCCCCCCCCTCCCTCTCCTATATAAAGAGCATCCTCTTCCCCCCCGTTTTTTCCTATTCATAATCCTCCTTCTACCACTCATGAGCTCCTCAAAGGAGCGAAACGCATTTGGTACCCCATAGCCGACCCCCACCTCCCTTCTTCCCTTCCTTTTGCTCCAGATCATAGTGCTTCGCACGCTTAAGTATAATTGCAAATTGAAAATTAAGTTTTATTTCCCTAAAGTGAGGGCCATTTTTGTGTATGTGTAATAAAAAGTTGCACGGCCACTCGTGTCCCCCGACGGACAGTATCAAAAATGTTATGTCGTAAAAACTTTGTCGACGAGGATAACTTTGTATACATTTTGTGGTAGCATTGGTCCACCTAGGAAGCATGAGAGCATCTTGAGGGCGAACGTTGCAATACTTCCCTCTTCGACATTCCATTGTGAAAGACTAGTATGGTTGCCTCACAGAGTCTGACAAGTTATTGTCCTAGTGTTGCATCCCTTCCATGATACTCTCTTGTTTCACGATGAAGGAAGTCATCCTTTTCAATAAGCCATGACTGTACACAAAAGGATGAGTTAAAGAAAGATAGTGAAAATATATGAAATTTTGGGGGGAGGGGGGGTGGCCTACCACGAAGCTCTCATCTTGCATATATAATTCATCCTTCCATAGGTCCACTAACCTCGTGGACCCTTGTGTGGGATGTGTAAACCAATCCTCTAATTCTTGATTACTATTAATGGCCCGAGGTTGTTTTTTATAGCGTGGAAGAAGCAGAGTTTGAGGCACTCCAGTGGGTTACTGGAGGTTTCCATCGCCTCGTCGTTACTTTTGACATCAGATACAAATCCACTCCTCCCCTCTTGAAATTTGGAGATCATGGCAAGTACAAAGTCCTCCCTTAAATAAAATATACTTTGAATGTCATGGAGGAAAATGTATGATCTCTCACCAAATTTCAACTTTGGCAGTCCAGGTAGCATCAATCTGGCTTGCTTCTCATTGAAGCCAGATACATCTAAAGCTAGTTTGATTTCAAATGTTTTATTGAGAGTATTTTTCTTTGTTCCACCTCTTTAGCCTCTACCTCAAGATTAATATCCTCCTTAATCTTGGGCACCTTATTGGACTCCATGTCCTCATCATCTTGTTCATTGGGCGGTGGATCCTCTTCCTCCATTACCTCTGAAGGAGCCTTCAAAAGACTAGCAAATAGAGAATTTAAGAATAGAAGGAACCCAAAGGATTCTTTGATTAGCTTGCAATCTTTTTCGTGCATAGGAAACCATGAGGGTCTATAAATGATAGGCAGTTGATGGTACTTCTTGTATGACCATCTTGTGGAACCCAATCTTTTAAGTGCACCACCACCATGTCATCAAAAAACACCCTGCCCCTTTGGACCTCAAACTCAAACTTGTCTCTTTTAGAATTGAGGAAATCATTGTGGTGAGCTACAAGGTCATCAAGAATAAATGGGGCATTAAAGATAGAAGAGATATTGTCAAACATTTTAGCAGCTCCTACAGATACTGCAAAATCAAACAGTTTTTCATCCACACATGCAAGATCTTCAACACCATCTACCCCTTCCTCCTTACATTTTGTAGCTGGCTCACAAGTAGAAGAAAGATCAATTTCTCTCTTTTTGGTGCTAGGCACTTGAAGCTTCAAGATTACAGGCACTTGTTCATCTTCTGATGCTTCTGAGTCATTGGGGGGCTCCTCTATCCCCATAACATCCTCTCCAGGAAATATATATTTGGCCTCCACAAAGTCCAGATCTCTCTTTAAGGAGCCTCTTACCAACTGAGGTGGTCTCCCTTCTGCTTCCTGTTCACCAAAGAAAAATTCTAGATTGACCCTCTGCCTCTTCATTCTGTGAGATCTTAATCCTAACAAAAACATAATACATGCAATAATAGGTAAGTATTGGGACTAAGAAGCTTTATCAAGATACCATAGACACACCAGCATTTGAATTTTTTTATTAAATATACTAACGCATTTCTAAAAAATTGCAAGTTGTTGGTCTCTTGTTTGGTTGTCTCTCTCTCCCTGTGTGTGTGTGTGTGTGTGTGTGTGTGTGTGTGTGACAGATTGGTCTCATAGGTCATGTTGGCATTGTAAAGAGGTTAATAGAGCATCTCATTTTATTTGAGTGCCTACCCCTCTCTCTTTTTCTCTCCATGTTTTGCTACCCATTTTATGCTCTAAGGTACACGAAGGACAATCGATGTACCGACAATACACGTACGTGCACCATAAGACAAGAACAAAGTATTGTGTGTGTGTGTGTGTGTGTGTGTGTGTGTGTGTGTGTGTGTGTGTGTGTGTCTTTGTGCATGTCTCTCCCTTTGTGCCTCTCTCTGTGTGTATGACCTCTAAGTGTATCTCTCTTTCTCTCTTTGGATCTCTCTCTTTGTCAGAAAAACTAATATCTAATTCTCCCAAATGATTTCCTCATGTTAAACTAATCATTTAATATGGGAAGGTACCAGGACAGTAAAAGCTAGAATATTGGTAAGGCTACCAGACCAATCTCAGGAGGGATCCAAAGGAGGGAAAATAGGGATTCAAAGGGGGACAGTCTACAAAAGAGCAATGGGCTTCAATGGGGCTTAAAGACCTACGGTTCAGCTCCATTAAGACTTCCATAGGCTAAAGTTCCAAAAACTAACTAAAAGTCCAATCACCAAAGGTGGGGAAAAATTGGATGGTTATGGGAAGACTACAAAGACTTCCCACATCCCTAGGAAGGAGGGGGCCAGCCCTAATGGTAGTGGATGAGAGAGAGAAACACACACACACACACACACACACACACACTCCCAAGCTCTCCCCAAAGGGAAGAATGGACACATGGCAAGCTCCTAGCCCAGTTGCCCCCAATCTCCCCTCAAATCCTATTGGATGTCCATAGAGGTGGACCAATGAGAATAAGGCTAGAGTAACATTAGTTTAATCAATTTAAAAATTCTTGATAAAAGAACCAATAGAAATAAGCTCCCTAGAAGACTATTGGACAATCTACCAAGGGTCCAATGAGCATCCATCAGCCCAATGGTTTGCTTGATTCCTATTGGCTAGAAGAGTAAAAGGTCCAATGAGAGTTTAAATAAATTATTTAATTACCTGAAGCTCTCACAAAAGGGGAAAGGGGGACACATGTCACAAGGCTATCAATTATGCTTCTTTTTTGTTATTGGCTAAGCCCTCCAGGAACCAATGGGAATCGAGCAAGAGCAAAAAGCAAGAGGGGTCAACCAAGTAGAGAGAGAGTTGGTATTTTTAGTCTAACTCACTTTGCTACACACACACACACACACACACACAACTTATGTGCTAAGCAAGAACTCCATCTCCTTCTCCAAGCATTGAGAAGTAGAGGCCTACACCAACAACTCTTGGCTATGGAATGCAAATCCAACCAAGAGCCAAGCTTCAATGGCATGCTCATCTCCTCGACCATGCTAATTACTAAAATCTATGCTATTAGAGTGATTATGTGAGGAGAATACTTCTTTCTCGTAAGATACATCTTCTTCCTCTCAATATTTCCTCATTCCTTGCTAGCTCTCACCATTTTTTAAGGTGGGTGAGGTCTTGGGACTGAGGCTAGGGACACTAGGTGTGTTTTTCAAGCATAATTTGTTGCATGAAGCTTCCATATTCATTGCACCAACGAGTTTTGTCAAGGAACACAAAAATTGTATTGTACAAAAGGCTCCTTTGATGGAAGAAGCTATAATACAAAGCCTTTTTGGAGGGGGGATCGGCTCCATGTAAATCCGGTCTATGCTAAACTAGCTAGATCTAAATTGCTATGTTGCTTTCTCAAATTAAGTACTCTCTCTATGCTCATTAGGATCTTGTTCTTAATGAAATGCTCGCTATGTTATCAATTTTCGCTACACACAAGTTACTAGGGAATTAAATGTTACATTGGTATCAGAGCTATTGGTTCTCTTTTCTTGCTCAAGAAGAGAGGTCCTCAAGCCTGCTACAAATGGTTGGTGTTATTAATTGCAAAGAGTAAGTAGAATAGGGATTTTTCATCCTTGAAGCACGCCTGCTTTATGCAGTTAACGTGGATACCGTCGAGAGCTATGGTCTTCATAATGGAGTCCTACGAGGCTTTCCTATGGCTTAACCACCATTATTGAGCTATTAGAAGCTTCATTGGAACCGGTGCTATCTTGGATTTGTTAAACCCTCTCTTCTATTCCTTGCACTTAATAATGTTTGAGCCACGGGTATAGATGCTTGAGTGCTTATCTTTGAAGGTGCCAAAGTACAAGTAAAAATTTACACCTAGAATTTGCTAGTATGGATGACAAGGGAAAAGTGATTGAAATGAATGTTGATATCCTTGATTTTGCTAATAAAAGAGCAACTAATGATGCCCCTATACTTGTAAGCTATCTTGTTTCTAGGTTTCAACAAGCCCTAGGCAATCCATCCCTCCAAGGTGAAGTGCTATAGCAATTGCGCACCCATGGTATTCTCCAAACTCCCCACCAAGAAGAGAGAGTACCTAGGAAATCTCCTGTTGAGACTTCCAAAAGAAGACTCTATCCGATAAGGGAAGAAGAGGAGGATCCCTACGAAGGTCTCAAAAATCTACTACTAGATGATGCATCTCCCTCTCAAAGGAGAACCCAAGTTTCAACGGTAGAGCCCCCACCGAAAGAACAAGACAGAAGCGAGTCTCCTACCACCTTGGCGGAGACAGTGAGCAAAACATTCTCCAACACCCCCTAAACGGATAAGATCATCGCATAGTCCTCTTCACTATAGTTCAAAGAGAGACAAGAGAAAACAAGAGAAGAAAAAGGTGAGAAAGAGGTCACCCTCTTCTCCATCTTCCTCTTCCTCTTCTGAAGAAAGTGATGGTGTAGAAAAGGAGGAACAAGGGAAAAAAAAGGTGAGAAAGAGGCCATCGTCTTCTCCATCCTCCATCCTCCTCATCCTCTTCCTCTTTTGAAGAAAGTGATGGTGCAGCTCTCGAGCCGCCCAAGAGAAGAGGCCATAGGAAATCCTATGCCGCCTGGAAAATGTCGTCCAAGCTCAAAAGTTCAAAGAGGGAGGAGAGAACATCTCTGTCCTTACCTACAATGTCACTTTTGGTGCTGTGAACAAAGTCCTGGCCTTTATCCAATTCAATGTGGTGTTTGGAGATGAGGGCTTGACGGAGTCCTCTAAGCTACGTCATGTAGCTATGAATTTTCAAAAGTCCGTCAGGCAATGGTGGTCTAGCCTACGAGAAAACGGTGAAGCTCCACAAATATGGAAAGCTTTAAGAGCTTCCATCATGAAGCAGTTTTTGGCTAGCAATGCCAAAGACAAAGTACTCACCAAATGGTGAAGCTTGAAGCTCTCCCCCTATGAATCTATCTATAAATATGTATACAAGTTTTGGGATTTACATCTCAAAGCCACTGTCTACAAAAAGATGGATTTTGGAGAGCAAAAACAATAATTTTGTGCGGGTTTATTTGAGGATATGGCGGAGTATGTTGACTCCCAAAGGCCACGCACCATATCTGCGGTCATACACCATACTATGGTGGCTTCAAGAATCAACTTCCCACAAGGGGCTAAGAGAAATATTAAGCCATGGAAAACAAGGATCGTAATGAGGCTAAGGGGAAGGACAACGTCAAAAGTCTCTCAAAGGCAACACCAACAACAACAAAACTAAGAAGAAGGGACTCTATAAAGGTAAAAATAAACTCTCTCCTGAAGAGCTAGAGTGTTATTGAAAAGATAACCGTTTTTTCAAGTGTAGGGAGCAAGGGCATTCTTATCGTGCTTGCCCCCACAAGAATACACGTAATGAGCCTCCTAGAGCTACCTTGTTCGAACTTCAAGAAGAGGATGCTCATCAAAAAGGATCTCCTCTATGTCATTTCTAGTTGATTCCAATCATTCTTGTACACGGTCGACTATGTTGGTTATCGTGACCTGCTAGTTGAGCAGATTCTATAAAGGGTCTTACCAAGGGGTTTCGCTACGTAGATTATAAACAAAGGGTTTAAATTGCAAAGGCAACACGCAATGTTCCTAGTGCAATGTTGCTTGTTTTTTCACAGGTGGGAGATGTGCTCCTTTGCATTTGAATTAGTTCAATTCCTAGGAATGCATCTATTGATTTGGTGTTATTCCATTTTTTAGTATGCTTTGCTTGTTTTTTTCAAGTCATATAAATAGGATTGAATGTTTCAGAGACATGCCAAGGACATGTCAGAGAAAAGTATTTTGGGTCGTAGTGTTCAATATACATTTTTACGTTATGCTGTTATGAACCCACGTGTAGGGTTCGATTTGGCACATGTTGTCACATGGGATACAACATGGTCTAGGAGCTCAAGGAGTTTGGTTTTGCCAAGTGTGCAGCTATGATAAAATGAGGGTCCCTCTCACTCACGTCGTAGTGTGTTCACAGTCACCTCCACACAAAAGTACAAGCTCGTACTCAAGTGAGTTATAAATTGAGTTACCATTTAGGTACAAGTGGTTTCAAAAGGACAACAATGTTGAAAATCAAGATGCTGCTCTTGGATTTATTGACCCCCTTACTGCACCAAGTATCGGTCATATGGACAATTGGCCCGCGTATGGGATGCCAATAAGGAAAACATCAGTGTTCTTACGAATATGCTACCACTTGTGTTTTTGAGGACGAAAACACGTCTCCAAGCGAGGAGTAATGTCAGGCCAAGGGCCAGGACAGACATGCGGTCACTGGGCGCTATATTTAGAGACTAGGAGTCTATATATGGCATGGTTAGGTTCATGGTCCACTCCCCCACGGTCTAACAGAAAGGATGGAGTACCCCAATGGCTACATATGTAAAACTTAGCAAGAATGATTGGCCCAAATCAGATGTTGAAAAGGTAGAGATGCAAAAGGGGCCATATTCTTTGGAAATTTATAGTCTCATGTACGACATGGTTAGTACCCGACGAGGAATCACATTTGTAGTGGGAGTGGTCAGCAAGTATACGGAAAACCCGAGCAAAAGGCATTGGGAAGCAGTGAATCATATCTTGAAATACATCAAGGGTTTAGCGAGCAAGTGCTTACATTTTGGAAACAGTGATGTATCCATAGCTGGATACACTCATTTTGATTATGTGGGTTGTGTGGAGTCTAGGAGATCATACGGAAAACCCGAGCAAAAGGCATTGGGAAGCAGTGAATCATATCTTGAAATACATCAAGGGTTTAGCGAGCAAGTGCTTACATTTTGGAAACAGTGATGTATCCATAGCTGGATACATAGCTCGATACACTAATTTTGATTATGTGGGTTGTGTGGAGTCTAGGAGATCCACATTTGGCTATGTTTTTTTAATTTCTAGAGAGGATGTCCCTTGGAGATCATGTATTCAACCTTGCACTTTGTCTTCCACCATTGAGGCTAAGTATGTTGCAGTTTTCAGTGCCAGCAAGGAAGCTATGTGATTATCTCGTCTACTTGGAGTCCTTGGCATACACCAAACTCTAGTGTTGCATTGTGACAGCCAGAGTGTGATTTCCTTAGAAAAGAAACCCGTGTTTCATTCCAAATTTAAACACAACAAGGTCAAGTATAATGTGATATGGAATATTTTGGCTAGCAAACACATTGAGTTAACCAAAGTCCAAACAAATGAGAGCCCAGTGGATACTCTAACAAAGAGCCTATTCTAAGAGTGGTTTTCACATTGTATAGAGATGATGGGCATAGGGTGAAGCTATCAGCATGCTTCACACTTGTATAGTTGTACATACTAACCCTTACACTTATAGCCACTTGGGCCATATTGGCCTTCAAGTGGGAGATTGTTATGGTTGAGGCCAAGTGGCCGACCACCCATCTACATTATTCTTTTGATCAGAAAGAAGAATAAGGAGAGAGAATTTTTCTCACATTGCTCCACCAAAAACCACATTGTCCATCCCCTCTCCTCCTTCTCTTCCCTCTTCCTCCCCTCTTCCCGCACACAAGTAGCACAAGGATCTCTTCTCGTTCCCCTTTCTAGTGGCAAAGAAGCAACTATATCAGATTTCTGCAAATGCAACAAATTGGAAAAATTCAGATGCCCAAAATGTGCATGCCAAAGTTTTTCATGTGAAATAGCCTTTGAATCCACATCTGTATTTGCAAAATTCTACCCACACTTGTCATACAAAGTGAGCTATATAGTCCATGGCACAAAATTCCAGATGCAACTACTTTATCACCAAAACTGAGATCATGAACTATACATCTATCATCCACAAACTTGATAAAAATACCAAGTGTTGCAAGTCCAGATACAAACAAAACATTATTTTTGGTCCCCGGTACATAGAGCATCAACAAGTGTGAAAGAAATACCATTCATAGCAATTAGCACAATATTTCCAACTTCCTTGACTGGATAAGTGTCATTGTTGGCCGCACAAGCGACTATATTCTTATGAGGGATAGCCTCAAAAGAGGTAAACAAGCCATGATGTGAAGTAATGTGCTTTGTAGCACCACTGTCAAAGTACCACACATGTGAATCTTCAACATCTCACATACATGTATCATGGACATTAGGATCATAAATACACTTTTCACTAAGTGCCCACTTTGCATCTACATCAAAATCTCCATTCCCAGAAGATTCTACAATAGTTACACTTATAGTGGAACCAACCTCTTTCTTTGTGGCCTCTTTTTCCTTCAATTTAGGACACTGCTTTATCAAGTGATCATTAGCCTTGCAATAATGGCAAGATATCTTCTTTTTTCCTTTTTAACCACAACTTCTAGATGAGATGTTGTCAGTAGAATCATTAGAAATAGGTGATTGGCTACTCACTAACACACTATGAGAAGTGGCTACATTGTTGTTACCACTTTTTCTTTGAGCATCAACAAAAACCTATTCAACTGCACATTGTTTAGCCATGTTATTTTTGTAAAGTGACTCTTATAATAGCAATGTTCATAATGCATCAAATTTAATAGATTGAGAGTTTCCTTAGGTCATAAGTCTCCAAGTACTAGCAAATGTTTGGTAAGAATCTGGCAATGCGTCAAGAACAGTCTGCACCAGTGAAATATCAAAAATGAATTCACCTGTTTTGCAAAAAAATGCTCTCACAAAAATTTTCTGCAAATGGACGAAATTGCATGTGTAGTATTGTCTATAGTGGAAACGAAGGCCAAAATGAGAAGATCAAAGAAAGTGAGAAGGTGGGTGCTGAGGACATTGACGACTATGCCCAAGAGGATGCAACCTGCTTTTATACCAATCGTTGGAATTGGGATTGCAGGGAAACGCATACAGCTGAGAGAAGATGAAGAAGCTCAAGGCACACAATAGAGAGTATATTTTTAAGTGCACAATGGAAAGATATGTTAGCCCTAGAGTGATGGGCTTATATACAATGCACATGGGAAATAACTTCCTAGTGAGGGAAAAAATGCCTCAATGGTCCCGAATGTGTTCACACACATCATTACCCCATATACATAGTAACACACAAAACACTCAATTTTTGACAAGCAAGGTATCTCCAATGGTCATGATTCAATAGGATATTCCCAGTGCTATGAAGAGGAGTTGCAGTTACATTGAGTATCAAAGGAGAAAAAAAAAATCTCAAATTCGATAGATTTGTGATTCCGGATTCAATGGTTACGGTCTAGTAGGATATTCCCAATGCTATGAAGAGGAGTTGCGGTTACATTGAGTATCAAAGGAGAAAAAATTTCTCAAATTTGATAACAGGTGCCTTACAGTCTTCTACGGTTTGTGCTATATAGCACGTGTTGTTCCCCCTCCATTTCTCCCATTTTCGATTCCAAATTTTGTTGAGTGAGCTCAATAGCTTCAACAAAAATATATTCATAGTCGAAGCAAGTTTAAAGCATTCGTTATTCAAGAACATTGGTTATTCAAGTATGTATGAAAATGAATTGGATAGTGCTAATGCATCTAGCTATGCAATTGTTTGCAAGCAATTTTAGGCTAAGCTTGAAGCCGTTGTAGATGACTATTTGCTAGAGAACAATAGGTTATTACAAGTTGAAGACAATGAAGAAGTGGCACTAAATTCCTTGTCTCAATCAGAAATTAAATACCACATGTCTCTTGCACAGAGATCATAATTTTTTCTACTAGAAAAACTCCAAGCCATACATATCATCCTTAAGTACTCTTTTTTTTATAGAATATATTATAAAGTTGAACTTGGTATGCTTTATCATTGTTGGACCCCATGGCAGTGTCTCTACATGGGCTGTCAATGTATTTGTTTGTCTTTATAATATTCTTAACACCACTAAATAGTATGGACCTAGGAAGGCAATGATGGTATGGAGATCAAATCCGTTTTCCCCAACAAACGACCCAACCAATTCGTTTACGTGTTTGGCGATGTGAGCCAAAGGTGGGTATGTAGGAGGAATTTTTGTAGAAGGGAGAAGGTTAACAATAGAGTTTTATTAGGCTAAGCATCTTTCTAGAATTATTCCAATTCCAAGGGATGAAAACTGAGTTTTGAAGTGTTTTATATCCACAAAAGTGGCTTATGAGCTAAAATAAACTTGGAATTATTTTGGACTATTGATTCCACCTTTATTATTTTGCTTACAAAACTTTTTTAACATTTTTCTTAATATTGGTTGTAGAACACCTTAGAACTCATCTTAATAAGGCTTAAAGTGCTATACAATTAGATTTTGTATTTTTCCACATGTTATATGCTTCTAAGGAATAGGAAACATTCCTCTTCTAAGTCACATTACAAAATGGGAAATTTTCCAAGTTCCATTTTCACAAAAGAAGCTATGATTTGACTCTTGATGAGCTAAAATCTGACCAAATTTTTAAAGTGCGAGTTAAAAGCATTGCCTAGTAGAACCTCAAAGGGGTTTTTATTTTTATAAAAGGGACTAATATTTGACTATTTGGGAAAACCTTATATAAGCTATCTCATTGTACTTTTTTATTTTTCTACATGTTGTATTAACACCACACTGTAGAAGCTAGTTTTTTCATGAGACCAATTTTAGTATTTATTTGTCATAATTGAGTCTAAACCTTTCCTAGGGGAGACACTTTTTGATGCTCTTAATGTTTAATATACTAATATATCAATTTGGAGGACCAAAGTGAATCAAGGCAATTCATACTAGTGGCAAGAATCAGCATAGCTTGGAAATATTGATCATAGGTCAGTGTAATGACACAAATATGATATTTTTGTACCTATTTCTATGTACATTTAAAAAATGTGGGATTTAAACTACCATAGATTTTTATATCAACTCATCAAAGTTTGTGGGAAAATTAGTTTGCTAGTCTAGAAAAATTCTTACACTCCTTCAAACAAGATTGAACTATAGTATTTGTTGTTTTGGTAGAATGGAGCAATACATTCTCTTTGGAATCTTATGATGGACAAATATAGTAAAGATATTTTATTTTATTGTTACTGCGGTCTTTTTTCTTCAAGCCCAACCAAGGATTGCCAAAAAATGACAAGTTTCAGAAAAGTATCGAATTTCAAAACCATGAAAGAATACTTTTTTGACAAGTTAGGGTTAAAATAATCTACAACTCTATCGCTTTAGCAAAAGCAACTGATTTGATGCAGCAAGTCAAAGAGCGTTGTCACGTTAAGGAAAACAGGAGCTTGATGCTACTAATGCCGATGCTTGCGGGGCATACAAAAACTGTAGATAATAGAAAAGGTCCACATTTAGATGCCCTAACCACCTTGCATGTAAGGAGATGTAGCATGTCAAAGAGCGCTGTCACGTTATGCGGTATTTTGAAGAAAAACCTTTTGGTTGTGGCAATGAGTGCACCCATCATGCAAACAAAGATGGAAATTTTGAACAAAAGCAACTGATTTGATGCAGCAGGTCAAAGAGCGTTGTCACGTTATGCGGTATTTTGAAGAAAAACCTTTTCGTTGTGGCAATGAGTGCACCCATCTTACTGAATCATGCAAACAAAGATGGAAATTTTGAATCAGGCACACAGTTCCCTAGACCGTATTGATAGCGCTAACTCAGAGAAGGCAACTTCACAAAAGATGCGGAAAGCAACAAAAACCTAAACGGAAGGAAGAACTAAGTTATAGGATATCGGCAAGGCAAGCAGACAGACTCTGATCAGTCAAGAGGAGGTGTCATGAGTGCAAGTCTTCTTGTAGCTTGTTGCTGCAAAGCTCCCTCATCAGCTTCCAAGTGTTCCTCATCTTCAACATCTGTACCTGCTCTTGTTACGTAGACCATGACTACCTCGCATTATGCTACTTGTTGGTGGAACCTACTGTTGCTCCCCCATTGACACTCTTCCAAGCTCCAAGTCCCCTTTGCTTCTTCTTTGAGCTTGTGGTGTTGCTCTGACCCACATGCACCTCAATCATGTTGGCCTTGCACACACACATTGAATGATGTGAGAGACCACGTACGGTAGACCCAAAAAATGGCAATCCCTTATGACTATGGCCAAGAATGGTCTCATCAACTTAGGAGGAATACAAAATCTATGCATAGAATTTAGCCTCTGCAGGCTTAGCATCTGGAATGTGGCCCTGATTATCGCAACTTCTTGTGAGAAGGCTTTGCAATGTGGTGAGAAGGGAAAAGCTGCCCTCCATAGTCCTCACAGAGTCACAAAAACTAAGCTAAGGAGCGAGTAAACTGCCTTTGTTGAACTTAATAAACTCTCTCTCTCTCTCTCTATTTTATTTTGTCGAACTTAATAAACTCTCTCTCTCTCTCTCTCTCTCTCTATTTTATTTTGTTCCAAAAATGAAAAGCCAACAAAGGCTAAGGTAATGATAAGCATCATGAACCGTTATACCAGCAAACACATTTTCGAGCATGACAAACCACACTCATTTTAAGTTCTTTTTCGTCATGATGAAGGCCTAGAGCAAAAAGGATTTCGAAACCCTTTAAGCACCTTGACCACAAAGCAACGTTTCTGTACAGTTTCTAATCCGCTCTATTCATTCCTGAACTTGCTTCTTTCTCTCTTTGATCTCATTAATTCTTTGTCCTTTTGTGCTTGCCTAAGACCTGATCAGCTGAGGAACCAGTCATCTTTTCCCTGTGCTCTACGCATTCCATGGCCAGCTTCCAGGAGAATGCATCTTTGTTGTTTCACCCGGCCAGCCTGCAATGCCTTGAAAGGCAACAACCTTGGGCAGGGGCAAACGGCTGTGATAGCAAGGAGTGGCATGCAGGAATAGCAGCTGCTTTGTGCGAGACAGAGATAATGCACAGCTTGCAAAAAGCACGACTTCGAAAGCTTGAGGTTCCACTACATTGCGCCAGTACTGAATCGGTCCTCTCTCCCTCTCTCCCTCTCTCTCTCTCTCTGTGTGTGTTGGACGTCGAAAAGTACCTCCTTCAAACCATCGTCACCCTGCTGTGCCCTCTACGCTTCTAAGTCTCCTGCGCCCACCAGTATCAACAATTGCAAGACCTCCATTCATGGTCGCCATAGCCACGTCTGCTAACCTGCGCATTTCACACTCCCTCAGAAACAAAACCCT
Source organism: Adiantum capillus-veneris (assembly GCF_014529385.1). NCBI lineage: Eukaryota > Viridiplantae > Streptophyta > Polypodiopsida > Polypodiales > Pteridaceae > Adiantum > Adiantum capillus-veneris. Next base: position 35,492,720 of record NC_140939.1, read on the forward strand.
ACAAGATTTCTTCCCACCTAATGTTTTACCCTTCGTCTATTTTGGGTGGATTGCTCTGGATTTTTTACAGTTTATTCCTTTCCCCAATTGAGATCCATTTTTGATTGCTGAACTCACATTTTTTCATGAGTTAGCTAGGAAATTTTCTCTACAAATAATGAAACATTTCATCGTCAAAGCCTACATAACCGGCTCAAATTCTAGTTCTAACATCTTACAATTATAGACAATCAATCGTCTTATGAAAAGGTACAAACGGAATTGTCTTTGGAGTATGTTTACTCTCCTATCCAACGGTATTTTGGGAATTTTGAAGGGCATTTCAGGATTTTTTTACTAAATATGAGGGGTGTTTTTGGGAATTTTTTATATTGAGAGGTATTTTGAGAATTTCCACAAATTAGACGGGTATTTTGGTAATTTTCCCTTAGAAAATAATCAGACATTGCTCAGCCTCCATGCATTAATCTGATAGACTTTTACCGCCTCTTGAAATGCTGCTTTTCTCCTTTTCTACAGCCCTCAGGACTAAGTGGCACGGGCGCCATGGGGTGGGATCGAGGGTGGTAGTTGATCAAGCAAGCAGGGCCGTCTGATATGTGCAAGTGAAAAAGTGGGCTTTTTGCGGTTTTCTGGTTGGCCTGTTATCAAAAGGCTTCTCAGGACTATTTGTCCGTGTAGGGAAAGGGGTCGCAAGGCAGGGAGAGGGAGCCAGCGTAGGTCACTTCAGCATTTGGATGCCAATTGGGGGGGGGGGGGGCGCTAGTGAGTGGGGATAGGGAGGCAAGGCCAGTGGAGCAGCATCAGGTCGTCGAGCCAGAGAAGCTGTATGAGGCTAAAAATTTAGCCGAACAAGAGGAGTAGCATCAAGTCGCCGAGCCAGAGAAGTTGTATGAAGCTGAAAATTTAGCTGAACAAGAGGATGGTGCTGAGGCTGGAGAGCGGCAGTCCAATGGGTCGATTGAGGCACACCTTTAGCAACATGTACAACCAATGGAGAGAGGGCAACGGATGGGGCTTCACATAGCCTTCTCTCTTATCCTGCTACTAAGTTATCTCTCATCCCTACTGCAGGTGATTGAGCCATACATTGAGGTGAAGCGCGATCGAGATAGCAAGGTTATACGTTATTGTCGCGCGTCAGAGACGTGTCCAAATAAGAAGCGGGCCTTTGAAAAGCAAACGGATATGGTGCGACACCTTCAATTTGTACATGGTATCCATGTGGACATTTCAAAAGGTTTGTCAGGACGGCCTAAGGTTTTATGTAGGCCAATCAATGCCCCTCAATAGGTCTCACGACAATGTGAGATGCGTTTCAACAATATTAAAGTTAGAGTTAAGAATGCTCGCAAGAAACATAGAAAGGATCTTGAGGAGAGAGCTCCCCTTTGTTGGGACAAAGTGCAGGACAAGGAGGATCTCTCTTATGACACATGGTTCCAAGGCTACATGGAAGTTGAGATGAAGCGATGGGAAGATGGCATGCCACACCGCGTTTCTTTGATGAAAGACAAGACGAAGCATGGCTACAAGGCTTCGGTATGTACCCTTGCATTGTTTTTGCTACAAATGTTTCTATGGTTGGGCAATCGATAATTCCATTTACGTAGGTAGATGAGAGCATTGAGCGAAGGGCATGCCAAGGAGAGTGTTGAAAAAACCAAAGATATGCATGAGAATGAAACTCATGTGAGTCTTTCGCTTTCTGCATAATTGCATATGTGGTTTGATATGTTGTGACCATATGTGTAATATGGTGTTCCACCTCAGGACCCACCTCATGAGAGTGGGGAATTTGGAGACCCAAACGCTCCTCATAAGTTGAGAACTAGGAGGGGGCCCTCTACTCCTAAGGGATTTGATCAAATGCATCAAGTTAGTTTTTTTTTTTTGCTCTTGCTCAAGACTTCTATTAGAGAGCTACGATCTGTTGACTTTGTTGGTATGAAGCCTAAGTTAAGAGCTTCAAATGTGATACATTCTCCCATAAACATCACGTCTCCAGATAGTAGCGCCTCAAGAGAAATCTTCATTGATGTGGGTACCCAAAACATCAATTATAAAAATTCAACTAGTAAACATGTTGATGCGGTTGTTGACAGGTACATCTTGCATGCATAAGTCTTGTGTTCTTGCTCAAAAAGACAAGTCATGAGTGTGTAGCTTACAAGAGGGGTTAGTTTGTCACATTCATTCAAAAAGATTCGGTCTTAATGTGGACTACCCCGTGGAGATTGTGGATGATCTCCTGCAAAGCTTCTAGCAATTTAATGAATCTGTATTTAATGTGAGTATAAATTCATTGTGCAATTGTGTATTATGCAAGTGTATGTAGTTCTATAATGAGGTTCGCAATCCGTGAATGTATTAAAGGTGGAAGGAGAATACTCTTGCACCAGAAATCCTGGAGCATATTCAATTTGTTGATAGTTTATGGTATGCTATTGCATTGAAAAATTCAATGGCCAATGCAAAGAGTTTCACTAATTATTTTGGAAGGAAGGATCTTGGAACTACTATGCTCTCCTTCTTTCCCATAGTTCATGAGTATGTATCTTATTTCAGCAACTTAAGAGTACCATTTTTAGTTCATGAATATGTTTACGACTACGAGTGCTAATTGGGTATTTTTTAGATCCCATTGAACTCTCTTTGTGTTTTACAATACACATATTCGACGTCTGAGTGGGTTAAGTCCAAACCAATCATCGATTCTCTTTTTTTTATTCCATGAGTATGGGCCTAATGACAAAGTTCTTCCAGGAGTTTTTGAGGTGGTGTGCTTCTGTAGTGAGACGTTATATAACTTTTTTGATATATTTTAGTGAAGCCTGTTTCTGTATTGATTGTTAGGGTTTTGCAACATTTCTCTCAATTTTGTTTCCATCCTGATCTCAAGGCGAAGCTAGAAGATCCAGCCGGAGCATCTTTTCTACTACTATTCTATCGAGGTATGCACCATGCTAGTTTGAGTTAAATTATCAAAGATTTTGACAATGATTTGGGTTTGTCTTAAATATTGAAATATACTTTTGGTCTTAGATGCCAAAACAACCCAATGGTACAGATTGTGGGTGTGTTTTTTTAAACCATTTACATATATTGAAAAGTGCTATGTTGGTGTGTTTCAAGTCGTAACATGTTTTCCTCTTTTGGCATGTTGCAATTGAATAGCTATCCAAAGATTGGTTCTCTCATGGTATGTGGAAAGTTTAAAGGAACGTCTTGGTAAATGTATAAAGTGTCTTGTGCATGGAGTAGAAAAGGGAGAGTGACTTTGCCAAGATCCGAGATATCTATTTTTTGTGCAAGTTTGTCATGTGTACCAAGAAAACTTCTTTGCCACTTATGATGGTGGTAGTTTTGCCTAGTTATGATTCGGTATATGTAAGGACATATGGGTTTAATTTGAATCAAATGTTGCTATTTGCCCAAGCATTGGAGGCAAGTTTGTTAAGGTAGTAAAGCTTTGTTGTTAAGGTATGCCAATATGTGTCGGTTGCCTAAGCATTGTTTGGTAAATTTTGCTTGCTTTGGTGTTAATGGTGCATTAGTGTTAAATGTAATTACTTTGGGGTTGATGCATGATATGGCTAACCTTGGTGTTAATGTTGCTTTGTGAGCACAAAAAAAGTTAATAGATACGAAGGTTATTCTCGTTGTCATGTGTACGTAGCAAAGTATGCTTGAGTGGCTCACACTCCAAGAAGCTCTAAATATAGCAAAGCTCCCACCACAAATTACCTCTCACGTAAATTACCTCGCCGTCTCACAAAAGTATTAGAGCTTCTATACACCAAGATTGAAGTCAAGAACACTAACTAAAACCACATGCGGCAAATATTAATGTAAGATTTCACACGACAAATATTAATCCATGTCCACAATCTTCTTCATTCGAATCCATTTGACACCCTAATCTACTTGGCAATATATAATTTGTTTTCTTGTTAGCGAAGTAATCTAGATTACCTGTAGGTACTAAAAGCACAAAAAAGGAAAGCACAAAAAAGGGGTTGCTTTCTGGTTTGTGGAGTGATCAAGGATACCCTAGATTACTTGTAGGTACTAAAATCACAAAAAAGGGCTTGCTTTCTGGTTTGTGAAGTAATCTAGGGTACCCTAGATTACTTCACTACAAAAGAGGTTGTGCGTACTTATGATGCAGTTAGCGACGAAAATACATTGAGTTTTTATACTCCCCGACGTAATCATAGCGATGTTTACAGGCCACCTATAGTGACGTTTATAGCGACACTACAAAGCCTTATATAGCGACGCTCATAGCGACGCCCTAGAGATTTTTGTTTTTGGTGGAAGGGCATTCACCCATCAACCATATTGAATGTTTCAATGATTGAGTAAACCTAAATGAATCCAAGATAAGCCCAGATTCACCTTTGAAAGAAAGTGCAAGCTTAGATATAGACCCAAAGTAGTCATCCACAAGACAATATAACCATTAACTCCATCATCCATAGTATTGTTTGCATAATAAAGATACAAAATAAAGATACAAAACTAACAAAAGTAAATTGTTGAAAGTAAATCAATAACAATTGTACACATCATAGGCAAAATCACTTGATTGTTAAACTTTGCTAATGTAATAGTTACAACACCATTGTCATTATTGAAAAAATATACACGGTTTTCCAATAGTTCCAAAAAGACGTATAAACGTCATCTCATGATACATATGCTATGACAAAAGGAAACTAATTCTATCTAGCTACGGCTAGACTGACGTCGTCTAATTAGACGTCTCATCACGTCCTAGCGACGTATCTATCGGATTCTGCAAAAAAAAAAACAATAAGACAACTTTATGTAAGTATAAACATATAATTTATAAAACAATACAACAAATAGAAAAGAGTAAACCCTAATACTAACCATGCCGCCGCGAGAACTCAGAATGTCCATCAGAGCGTTTAAGCCCTTCCTGCCTGCGTACTCGTGTTCGTACGGTGTGGGGTCACGTCCTGTCATCGACCACTGTCAAAACATACAAAGAATCCATTATGTTAGAATTTAAAAACCCCTAAAGCCTAAACTATCAAACCTAAAGAGCAATGCGAAAACACTTACAAAATCGGCCTCAAATGATGCCCACCCGCCGCTCCCCAAGTGGTGCGAGCTCCCTGCCTCTACTCGCGCTTTGGCTGCCTCCTTTTGTTGCTTCCACTTGTTGGGATTCTCGCGCACTGCTTTCTTTGCATTCTTCCAATCTTCTTTGGCCAGCCAATCTGGTCTGTTCCACCCATGCTTAATTGCTTTTGCACTTCGGAACGCTTGTGCTTGCAGTATTCGCGCATTCGAACCTTCATCGGGTCTTCATTGAAGAGGTCATCCCTTGTTGAAACGGGAAACTCGTCATGCAGCATGCTGATGACTCTGTCGTTTAAATCACTTGGTACTTCACTCCAAGTGTTTAGTATGTAGTGTCTAAACACCAGAGAGCAAAGAGAGCGCATGCGTGAGATCACCTTCTTGCCTTCATCATCCAAGATGATGCCACTGTTGAAGTTGACGGAGTAAGGCAAGCCCTCTCGCCGCTGACGCGTGAACGTGGGTGTCCCGGCAATGGTCTCTAGCGGCGTGTCGATGGGGGTATGGATGTCAGGTGTCTCCACTGGAGTCTGGGCCCCGAAGCGAGGAGTGTCGACTGGAGTGACTCCTGGAGGAGTAGCTAGTGGTGTGTGGCTGCTAGGAAAGGCCGTCAGCTGCACAAAACCTGGTGTAGATGGCTGGTGTGGGGGAGGTCAAAGAAGGGTAGGGTAAAGAGCCTCGTCCAACACGAGGCGGTGTCGAGGCATCGGCGGCGGCATCCCCACAACAACCGCTTCCGCCACCACTAGAGCGCCAGTGCCTAGACGAGTGTGAAGATTGTCTCATCGACATCGAAGCTTCGGAGCGCGCTGAATGCTCTAAAACAGAGGGAGACGCTAAGGGAGTAGGGACACGTGATGGTGCTCCAGAGCGATGACGCTCCACGTACCACTATCTCTGCTAGGGTCACAAAGAAGAAAGAAACTCATCATCATCCATACCTGCATTAAACACACGAACATTTAATCTTAATATTGAATGAATGGAGAAGAAAACATGGACAAGTAGAGAGAGAGAGAGAGAGGACTCATAAAGGTGGCTTTTCCCAACGCTCTCTCTCTCTCTCTCTCTCTCTCTCTCTCTCTCTCTCTCTCTTGCTGGTCAGTGCGCGGCAGCTTCGGCGTTTCCATCTCTGTGTGTCACTCATTCGCCACGTGACGCTGCCTCTTCTCTCGTACATGCCTAAATGTTTTGCATGATGGCTGCTTATATTGAATTTTGCTTGTACCCAATCTAACTAACGCATTGGGCTGCAAGTCCAGTATTCAAACAAGACAATAAGGTACCTTCCATGTTTCTGTTGGAGTATTGTTTTGAGAGCTAGAGACTTTCTACATGAGAAACGCAAGTCTCATGTAACCTTGTCACTGATTATAATTTATGCAGGGAATTAAGACTGCAACTAGGTGAATGCCCACGCCCATAATGGTATCTCATCTCAATTCCTTTATATTGTTGCTTATTATATTATGTAAGAATTTATAATTTTTAGAGAGTTATCAATGTACCTAGAAGATAAGTTTAGTGGCATTGATCACTTATAGATGAATTTTCAAATCAAGGGAGATTAAGCACTCTTTTTTTGGTAATCACTCACCCACTCCAACCCTTTTTCAATTAGAAGAGTTTTTGTTGCGACTTAAATTATGTTGACTCTCTCTCTCTCTCTCTCTCTCTCTCTCTCTCTCTCTCATGTGTGTAAAAATGCCCATACACATTTAAACACTTAAGCTTCAATTATTGCAAAGCAAGAGATCATTTAGGCCTCAAAGCTTACATAACATAAAAATTAGCATGCTTTCTCATGACATTTTCAAGAACTTTCTTGTTAATAAAGGAGAAATTGATGTTAACGGCTTGAAACAATGTCATAAAATCTAATATCTAACCAACCCAAATGATTTTCTCATGTTAAATTGATCATTTAATGTGGGAGAATAAACAGAAACAAGGGTTAGAATATAGACACGTGCTTATGGATCCATCTCAACACGGGACCAACGTTAAAGGGTCCAAATGAGACATGGTCTATCAAAGAGCAATGCTAGGTAATGGAGCTTAAAGACCTTAGGGTTAGCTTCATGAAAGACCTCCAAAGGTTAGTGTTAAAAATCCTTCGACCTTAGGCAAGATACTAGGGTTGTGCTTAAGGTGGGAATTGGGCCCAAGCTTGAGGTGCTTGTCGTGCTTGTTGACTAAGGTGCTTGAGGTGCTTAATGACTTAGGTGCTGAGGTGCTCCATGGACTAAGGTGCTTGAGATGCTTAAAGGTGTTAGAAAAGTAAAACTACATCCCTACTCATGGAGGGGCGAGCCCTAATTGTAGAGGCATGAGAGAGAACACACACACCCTCACACAAGGCAAGCCTTGTCTAAAGAAACAACAAGGACACATGTCAAGTTCTTCATCTTTCTTGCTTCCTCTTTGGAATCTGGCATCACATTATCAGCTGGCACTATGCGCTCTTTGAGCAATCTACACAGTGAAAAAAATGCGGTACAATTGTGTAAAAATCTATCAAATCATTATACATCTAGAGTTTTTTATTAAAGTAAACACATTGTAATACATCACCTGAAAAGCGCTATGATGCTAGTGTCACTCCATCCAAACTTTGTCTGCATGTTGAGAAGAACTAGGAGCGCTTTCAATCTAGACACACATGCTCCATCATACAATGGCGTATCGGCTTCCCTTTTCATATCATTATAGATAAACCTTTCTGAATCCATGATCGTCTCGATCATTTCATCAATCTCGGGCTCAAACATTGCCTCGTTGGGAATGTGGTCTGCATGATCATCCCTCGAGCTGTTAGAGGCTACATCTTGTGGCCTCACATATGCTGCTTGACCAAAGCGCTTGCGAACACGTCTATTGGGTTGCAAGATTGCTGCCTGTTGGCCAGCGTCAGAGTCCGACGAGTTATAATTGGCAACAACTCGATCTATAATAGATGGATCGAACTCCCCAAATTCGTGAACGTGCTGCAAAGAAACGCGTCTTGTCCGTCGCACAACATGATTGCATTGATTACAAGGACATAAGATCCTCGTTGAGAGATAGGTGTTTCGGTTGGACGGCCCCACATCCTCGTCACTACTCATAATGAGGGTGAAAACCTTATAACCTAGACATAAATTTAATCTTCAATTGGCATCCTCCATCTTTTATCTCTCTCTCTCTCTCTCTCTCTCTCTCTCTCTCTCTCTCTCTCTCTCTCTCTCTCTTTGTTCACACTGTAAACTACCTCACATTCTCTAGTCATGTCCAATCCCCGTACACCTCGGTCTAGAGGTGCACGGAGATCAGAACCACCGGGTTATAATCTCGGCTTTATTGGTCAATGCCTATATTTGTGGGTACAAGAAATCTACACACTCACGTCTACATGATAGTGCATGTAGTGGAAAAAACCCCATTGCCTCTTCTCTACCTGTAGCATTTCACAGCATCTTAACATCTTTTCATAGTAGATCTTTGTCTGTAGCATGCTGGTACGCCATTCTTGCAATGTAGTTGATGCCTTCTCAAAGCACTTAATTCTTACTCTAGATTTGACGGGTTGTGTAGTGTGTGTGTGTGTGTGACCCTTGGAATTGTCATCTTGCATCACTAATTTCTGTGTAGGCTTAATTTTCTCTTTCATTGGCTGATCATGACCGCTTATTGTATGGCAGCAGCAGTCGAACATGCAGGTAGAATTACTGGTCCACATGGACTGTCGAGGCTGTGAGCCCAGGAAATTTTCTCATGTAGGAAAACGGAGTCTTTTTCAGTGTTTTTCATATGAGCAAGTGTTTTTCATACAATGCTTAACATCATGAGCTTTTGCTCGAGAGGCACTCCATAGCTAGCTAGGTACGATTGGGGGCAGGGGACCACTGGGCCAGCGGTCCCCTGACCCCAATCGTACCTAGCCCGGTGGTCCCTTGCTCCCAATCGTACCTAGCTAGGTATGTGGTGCCTCCCTCACAGAAGCTCATGATGTTAGAGGTAAGTCACAATTAGTACTAGTTCACGCATGCCATGCAACATAATATGCATTGCATGATATCCTTAATCCCAACTATTTCTCTAACCGCTAGCATTAAGCTAATCTTTAAGGTTTATTTTGGGCAAAGTGCACCTTTACTGACATGCACTAAAATATAACCTAAATCTAAAAAAAGCTAGTCCATCGAACATAAATCTAGATCTAATTTAATCTTAAACTAAAAATAAACCTAAATCTAATATAACGTAAATCTAACTCAAAATAAACCTAAATCTAATCTAACATAAATCTAAATCTAACCTAATCTTAAACTCAACATAAACATAAATCTGAATGTAATCTAACCTAATCTAATTTAAATTTTAACCTAATCTATTTCTCTCTTTGTTTTCTCCCCTTACCTCTCCCTTTCGTCTTCTCCCTCCCCCCCTCTCTCTCTCTTTGGTTTTCTATTCCCTCTCTCTTTCCCTTTGTTTTCTCCTCTCTCTCTCTCTCTCTCTCTCTCTCTCTCTCTCTCTTCCTCTCTCAATGTGTGTGTGTGTATGCATTCTTTGTTTATGTATGTGTGTGTGCGTGTGTGTGTGTGTTTTGTTTATGCATGTGCTCTCTCTCTCTCTCTCTCTCTCTCTCTCTCAAAAACACAATGTGTGTGTGTGTGTGTGAGAGAGAGAGAGAGAGAGAGAGAGAGAGGGAGAGAGAGAGAAAGAGGGGAAGGGAACATGAGAGAGAGAAGAGGGAAGGAGAATACCTGGCTCTCCTTCCTCTCCTCGTGTATGTGTGTGTGTGTGTGTGTGTGTGGAGAAGAAAGAGAGATAGAGGGAGAGCGCGGGTTACCTCTTTGCTTGCTTGAGCGCCGAAAACTCAGATATGATATCTGAGTTTTTTGAGTTTTTGGGCGCTCTCGGTTTATTTTTTACCCCTGGCATTGCTATGGGTGTCGCTATTTTACAAATAAACTAGCGATGCTCATAGCAATGCCCATAGCGACGCCGTGAATTTTCACTTTTAAGCGTCGCACTGCAAGCGTCGCTAATGTGAACTACCTCTTGTAGTGCTTATGAGAAGTAATTTAGGGCACCCTAGATTCCCTATAGGTACCAAAATCACAAAAAGAGATTGATTTTACCAAGAATGTCTTTTGATAGGCAAGTTAACACTATCTATGGCACCCAAAAGGGTTAGTGAAGTAATCTAGGGTATCCCATATTGCTTGTGGATACTCCCCACACCAAAAGGGCTTGCTCTCTGGTTAGTCAAGTAATATAGGATACCCTAGATTACTTGTGGGAAGTAATCTAGGGTGCCCTAGTTTACTTGTGGGCACTTCCCACACATAAAAAAGTTGCTCTCTGCACAGTGAAGTAATCTAGGGTACCCTAGATTACCTGTGGGCACTTCCCACACATAAAAAGGTTTCACTCTGGTCAGTGAAGTAATCTAGGGTACCCTATATTAGCAGTGGATAACACAAGAAGGATATAACTTAAAGAGTACTAAATTCAAGTGAGACATACCAAACTTCAAGTTAAGATTCAATGTAGCATTTGTATGGCTAAATGAACGACCTTTGTGAAGGTATATGATCCCTGAATACAAGAAAGATCCTTGTGCTAGAGGCACATACTCTGATTGTCTCCTTTCTTTCTCTCTTGCATGGAGCTAAGGTATGCTCATTATCATCTTCATCTAGATAAATACATGAAACAATAGTACAAAAAAAAACTAGAGGGTACATCACAAACGTGGGCCTCTTTTCCCATAATACATGATTCATGGAGGTTGTGACAATGACATTTTGCCAATGGCAATAATGCATGGCATGTGTGACAAGTAATCACCGAGGGGCTAACCAGCAGAGTTTTTGAACAACAATGGGGACATCAAATTCTTGGGCTCCCATTGAAGCACACACGATGACGACCACATTGATGTTTTCTTCGTAAAATGCATGTCTGGTTCCGAGGATTTGGGTAGACATGATCGTGGTCATGAACAACTTTTGTGCCATGTCCAAGTCGAATATGCATCACACACACTTGAATTTGATGAACATTGCCTCGTTCTAACATTTTGATTTTCTTTGGGCATGCAAATGATCCAAGAGTGTCCCTGATGGATTGAAGTTCGTACAAAATAATACCCATCTCTTTGTTGTTTTTCTTGGGGAGGTCTTCTTGGATGGACACCATAGAAGTTCTTATTTCTTCCATCATGGTTAACACCTCTTCCAACGGTTGTGGAGTGTCGCATACTGTATCTTCATTGAAATCCCTGGTCATCTCATGGGCATTGTCTACTATTGGGATTATGTCGGTCAAATGGGGAAAGTGATTCATAACTATCAAGCGGGTGACATATAGATGCTTACATTCCGAGCTCCGTTCTGAACAATCACAATAATTGCCTTGCAAATTAACATTATACCACTAGTTGGTACTATTTGAGCTCTTTATTTTGAAGTGCAGCGTCAATTCATCAATTACTTGTAGGCTTGTTGGGTCATCTTCAAAAGCAGTTCTCCTTCTCTTAACTTTGTTGTGTGCTTCTTTGAGGATCCAGGAGCTCCATATTTCCCTACATCAACTACATATAAAGTGCATAAAATCAATACTTAGGCAAATGAGACATTAAGAGAAGCATGTAAAAGTAGAAATTTTTAAGACAACATATGAAATAGTACGATTTCTTGTTTTTTCTTAAAAGACCTTAGCAAAGTACCCCCATCCTATTCCCTATCTTAGAATCTCCAACTAGAGCATGTACCAACTCCAAGACCGACCGGTTAATGCGTGCCTCCAAAAGTGTATATTTATGTATTGCCACAGTCACTCCACCAAATTTGTGGTGTCTACATTACCATGCATAGACAATATCCCAAATTCTGGCCATCGCTTCCTCCAAATACAATTTTGACGGCACCAACCATTTTGTAGATATCGAATTATGTTTGGGTGGTCGTCGTACTTTTGACATAACATCTCATACCGCCCATCAAAGTCACCTTCACTTACGCTTTGCATAAGATTGCACAACTGGATGTATATATCCCCACGTTGGTCCTTGGGAACCTAATGATAAGGACAATTTATGAGCACATTAATCACAAAAAGACCCACACAACAATCAAAGAAGTGTGTTATACCTGAGGAAGAAGATTTTCAACCCATGCCTTCTTTATATGAAACCAACACAATAGGACATGACAAGAAAGTTGAGCGTAATTCCCATGCTCATCTATCCTCCAACAATGTGGGTCTTTATTGATGGCATCAAGCAAGGCTTATAATTCTTGTTGAGATTTATCAATCACCAATGCAGTTGGTCGGATGTTTCCCATTCTTGAGAAAACCAAATGCATCGTGAGATTTAAGGCTATAACTTCGTGTTGAGCACCCAAGTCCGCGATGCATAGCATGAACCAAATGGGAATGCCAACTCCCAATTTATTTGGTAACACTTCTGCAAATAAAGACAAACCATATGCATTTGTCTTGAAGGTACTATCAAATGGCTCAAGCATTGTTTTGTGAGAAACGGACACAAATGTCTAGCATCCAATCATCTTGTATAATCAATATAAATGGCCTATATTTGGATTCCTTTGCTTTGGGATTATATGGTTGGACATGGAAAACCTAGATACACAATTTTGTACCATTCAATGAAGCCATAAAGCAATGAATGTTTTAATATGAAGGTGGATAGCATATGCACATGTAACAAAAGGCACCTTATGTTGTTTTTGTAGGGATAGTGCTTCCATATACATTGCCGTCCAATCATCATTACTGACTCGGTCTACACGCAAAAAATACATCTCAAGTGACATAAAATGCATTTTGTTTATTGGAAATGCAATAATGAATTGAAGCATATCTTGAATCCGCATTCGATATGATAGCATTCTGATCTCTTTGGGTATCATAAAGAACCTGTAGATGGTGCAATTCAATGATGAGGCCTTTTCCATTTGTAATTTCTCCTTGGGCATTGACATTTGAGAAACATGATGCAAGCTTCCAACATCAAACAAGTCTTCAATGCATCACTCTTTAACCAATGGATGCATTGTAAATGATACAAGTCGCTTCTTGATCCAGGTACATGATTTTCATGTTGAGGATAGACGATTATTGTGACATCATCTAATCCTTCATGTAGCTCCACTTGCAATTTGAATGGACACCCACACCTATTTTTTGTGCACAACTTCTTCATCTTTCCTTGTCGCTACTAAAGACTCCACGATGACATATGTAGTCCACCTTGACTTTGGAAGATGTGCACTTTTTTGAAGAGCGTGCCATTCTTAACCTAACCTTGTACTTTACCATGAGATCTGCTAGAACTTTGTCCACATCATTTCTGTTTGTGAAAATTTCAAGCAATGGTACTCTATTGAGATCCAAACCTTGGTGGGAAGAAGATTCAACCCTTTTCTTGACACATTGACATTCACATAATGCAACGAGTGCCTTCATATAAGAATGTGGTACTCCAAAATGTTGAAAATCAATACACCATTGTAACTTCAAGGTTTCCATGGCAGCATTAAGACCTTTACGATCTCCCCTTCCTTCGTTGCAATGAGCGGCTTATACTAGGCCCTCACAATCCTGAATGCAAGCAATCTTTAACTTGAGTTCGTGTTTCAAGAAAAGTGCTAATTTCTCACCCTCTACCACCAAGCAAAGACGGTCTTTGAATCATCTCCACTTCTTGAGATCATGTACATTTCTTCTTTTGCAACCTTTCAAATCCGCAAGGGTTGTCGGCATCACATCTTGTAGAGACAAAACCATTACATTGTAAGTTTCCCCATCAAAGCAGAAGTACATGGAGGATGTAAATCAAGAGGATTCGATCGCCGAAGGTGTAATCCTTGAGCATCTACTTTATCTTCTTCATCATTGTTGAAGCTTGATTCTAAATTTCTTGTAACACTGGCACTAACTTCACTTGTCATCACCCAATCCATTGTAGACTAATCAATGATGTTCAAGAAATGGAGCAAAGGTAATTCATAGCATCATTTTGTGGAGAAATCAATCAGAGAAATGAGGAGACCCGTTAAAAACCCCACTAGCTTACTTTTTACACAACTGTAAACTAGGGCTCCCTAGTTTACTTTTTATACAACTGTAAACTAGGGTTCCCTAGTTTACTTTTTACACAAAAGTTAACTAGGGTTCCCTAGTTTACAGTTGGGTAGCTGCCATGTTTAATGACATTAGTCCATAGGCTTTAAATATAAAGCATAAAAATCTGTCAATAATACGCTCCACTGAGTACTTTATGGGTCCCATAGTCCCCCATATTTAATGCTTAAATCTTTATGGCATGCACTTTTTTCCAAAAGTTCCCTAAATTACTTTTTTGGCACCCAACAAAATCAATGGCCACCCTTCCTGGATCCAACCCCCAATCAATTACCACACTTGATCCCACCCCATAGTGCTCGTGCCACTTAGTCCTGAGGTTCTGCAACCTTCTGCTCAATGAACAACATGGCAAAGTACTCATGAAGATTATCCTGCAATCTCTTTGAGGCTTTTAGGCCTCATACCCTCCTCCTGCCTTGCTTTTCAAATCTGACCTACTCTACCCCCCTTGTCAAAGTTTTGATATTGGGGCTTTATAATTTACTAGCATGTCGTTGACAAGATTTTTGTCCACAAAGTCGTCTCTTGGAACGCATTGATTGCAAGATATGCACAACAGGGCAAGGGTAAGGTGAAGAAGCTCAGGGCTATTTTCAATGGATGAGACAAGAGGGCATCTCTCCAAATGAAATCACCTACGCTTTCATTTTGAAGGCATGTGAAAATACTTTAGAAAGCACAAACTTGCTTCAGGAGCTTCTTCTCCGGAATGTCGTCTCTTGGAGTGCATTGATTTCTAGTCAAGGGTTGTTGAAAAAAGACATTGTGCTTGGAAATGCCTTGGTTGACATGGATGATAGATATTCTAGCTCTTCAAAAGGGAATCAACAGCATGAATGTAAGGTATTCAATGTTTACCGAGGTAAGGTTTCACGTGTCATAGAACATGGCTGCTTTGTGTAGCTCACGTGCTTTCATGATCGAAAGTAAGGGATTGGCATGGGTGGCAAGTTGCCACACATTATGAGCTTTCTATCCGAGATGTAGTCTCTTGGAACATGTTGATTACAGGATTTATCAAATATTGCTATGACAAGGACTTAAATACACTAGTTATGTCTCTGACAAGGTCTCACCATTTATGTCCACTATGAGTTGCAAAGAGGGGGTTAAAGTTTATAGCATCTCAAGTGAATAGCCAAATGTGATCCCAATATTTATTTTGGCTTTAGGTATTATTGTACTTATTTTTCAAACCTTGGGTAGGTCAATTTGCTAAGGTGAGTATATAATCACACCTAGCCCCCATTGTAAGATACAGTAAACTCTCTCTCTCTCTCTCTCTCTCTCTCTCTCTCTCACATGCTTCTCTCCTTGGTTCATCGCTTCCACATCCTGAACTTTGACAATCATGTATCAAGACAAAGGTGGCAAAGAGGAACTAGAAATTGCACTCAAATGAGGAGAACAAACCTCCTTACGAGGGCAAACAAGGACCAATCATGCAAAGTCCTATGTAATCACCAGGGTTCATCTTTGTCAAAATAACATGCCTCCATTTTTATGGCATATCTAGCTAGAAAACAGCAAGGTAGTCTTTGGGTTCCCCTTCTCTTCTTCTGCCACCCCCCTATCTCAGAGTTTTAGGAATGTCATGTCAAATTTTGCAAGTTTAGTTTAGGATGCATACAAATGCTTAAATTGTGTATATTTTCAAGCAATTAATTTTAATCAAATGCATACAAATGCTTCCAATCAATAGCATTTCAAATAAACTTTTACTAGACCCAAATTGAGTATTAACCAAAACAAGCTAGATCAAACCACAATAATTGGATTCAGCTAGAACACTTGAATTCAACATGTAGAGAATTTGAACCATTGTAGTGCTCATGAGGCCTAAATTGTGTGTATTTTCAAGCTATTAAGTTTAATCAAATGCATACAAATGCTTCCAATCAATAGCATTTCAAATAAACTTTTACTATACCCAAATTGAGGAATAACCAAAACAAGCTATGTGAGTGTGTTTTGCCTAACTATAGCCAATACATTTGTACTATATTAAGTTGAGAAAAAGGTTGTAAAATATCTACTTGCCTTGGATTCTTCTTCAAGAACATCGTTGTCCATAAGAACCTCTTTCACCCTGTATACCTTTCCCTTGCACAATGTTTCCTTTTTATGAGCATTGTCAAGCCTGCAAAGACTTCATCTTCTCGGACATCTTAAAATAAAGACATTAATCTGTAAATTGATAAGCCCAAAAGCAATCTAATCACAAAAAACTAAAACAAAAACATTTACCTTTCGCTTCTTGCTGGGATTTTGTGGACATAACTCTTAAGCATAGTTTACAAAAGCTATTTTGCATTCTTTTTAATTAAATATAAAAATAGAAATGAGTTGATCCATCTTTTTTTTTTTCAAAATAATTTATTTACATAATCTAGAACCTTAGAGATGATGGAAGAAGTACTTGAAAGGAATGTAATCACAAGAAACTAAAACAAAGTAACCACGAGAAATCAAAACATTTACCTTTCTCTTCTTGCTGACTTTTCGTGAGATAATGCTTAAGCATAGTTTACAAAGGCTATTTTACACTCTTTTCAATGAAATATAAAAATAGTAATGAGTTGATCCATCTTGATTTTTTGTTCAAATTTAATTGATTTAGTTACTCTAGAATCCTCAACAGTATTCGACATTGGGTCTTAAAAGAAGCCCAAGCGGTGGGATCAAGGGAGGGGGAGTCGGGCGGGCTTTTTGGGGTGATCTTCGTCGTCCATGTAAACAAAGGACCAAAAATGTAACATTTAATGGGGTAGTAATTTATGTGTAGCGGAAATTAATATAGACATAGTGAGCATTTCATTAAGAATAGATTCCTAATGAGCATAGCAAGAGTGCTTGGTTAGAGAGAGAGCAACAACATCATAACACCTCGTTAGAAGTAGGCATGAACAATACTTCAAAAAGAGAGAGAAATGAAGACTTTGACAACAGTTGAGGACCGGATGTACATGGAGCTGGTCCCCCCTACAAAAGGCTTTGTATTATAGGTTTCCCCCATCAAGGGAGACATTTTACAATACAATACTTTGTGTTCCTTCAATAACTTGCCGGTGCAATGAAGATGGAAGATTCAAGCACCAAGCTACACCTGAAAAACACAACATCAATTCCCTCACGGTCTCACACCCAAGACCTCACACACCTTCGAAAGATGGTGAAAGCTAGCGGGGTATGAGAGTAGATCTAGAGGAAGAAGAAGTATTCTTACGAGAAAGAAATGTTTCTCCTCACATAATCACTCATAATAGCTTAGCATAGCTTAGTAATTAGCATGGTAGACGAGATGAGCATGCATTGTGTAACATTTAATGGCCTAGTAACTTGTGTGTAGCCAAAAATAGCATAAACATAGTGAGCATTTCATTAGAAAAGATTCCTAATGAGCATAGCAAGAGTGCTTGGATGGAGAGAGCACCAAAAAGCATAACACCTAGTTAGAAATGCATGAACAATACTTCAAAAGAGAGAGAAATTAAGCTATTGACAACAATTAAGGAACGGATTTACATGGAGCCGGTCCCCCCTCCAAAAGGCTTTGTATTATAGGTTTCCCCCATCAAAGGATACATTTTACAATATAAAACTTTGTGTTTCTTCAATAACTTGTTGCGGCAATGAAGATGGAAGCTTCAAGCACCATGCACACACTTATAAAACACAACATCAATTCCCTCACAGTCTCATACCCAAAACCTCACACACCTTCGAAGATGGTGAGAGCTAGCGGGGTACGAGAGTAGATTCAGAGGAAGAAACAGTATTCTTACGAGAAAGAAGCATATCTCCTCACATAATCACTCATAAAAGCTTAGCATAGCTTAGTAGCTAGCATGGTAGAGGAGATGAACATGCATTGAAGCTTGGCTCTTGGTTGGATTTGCATCATAAAGCCAAGAGTTGTTGGTGTAGGCCTCCCTTCTCACAAGCTTGGAGTAGATGATGAGCTTTCCATTAAAGCTTGAGAAGGAGAGAGAGTCTTCTTACTTCACACATGAGATTGTGTGAGTGTGTGTGTGTGATAATGCCTTGCCAAAATCAGCCCCCTCTGTCTCTTGGTCGACCCCTCTTGGATTTTACTCATGCTGGCACCCCATGGACCCTGCAAAGCCAATGATAACTGATAAGCATAAGTGATAGCCTTTTGACACGTGTCCCTCTTTCCCCTTTTGCGAGAGCTTTAGGTGATTAATAAATGAAATTAAACTCTCATTGGATACCTCTTTCTTTTGGCCAATAGGAGTCAGGCAAGCCATTGGGCTACTAAATGCTCATTGGATCCCTTGGGAGACTGCCCAATAGTCTTCTAGAGAGCTTAATTACTATTGGTTATTTTATCAAGTGTTTTAAAATGAATTAAACTAAATGTACTCGAGCTTAATTCTCATTTCTAGGAGACTTAATTTTCATTGGTTCTTTTATCAAGTGTTTTTAAATTAATTAGACTAAATTTACTCTAGCTTAATTCTTGTTGGTCCACCTCTATGGCCAGCCAATAGGATTTGAATGGGAATTGGGGGCAATTGGGCTAGGAACCTCACATGTGTCTAATATGCCCTTTCTGTAAAGGAAGCCTTGAGTGTGTGTGTGTGTGTTCTCTCACCTCTTCTCTCTCTTCCCCTATCTTTAGGGCTTGCCCCCTCCCATCTAGGGATGTGGGAAGACTTTGTGGTCTTCCCAAAGAATCCTATTTCCCTAAGGATTGACCATTGAACATTTCATTTGAATTTTGGAACCTAAGATTTTTGGAAGTCTTAATGGGCTGAACCTTAGGGTCTTTGAAGCCCATTGATGCACATTTCTCTTTTGCAGATGGTCCCTCTTTGGATCCCTATTTTCCCTCCTTTGGATCCCTACTATGACCAGTCTACTAGCTTTACCAATATTCTAGCTTTTTCTCCCCTGGTACTTCCCCATATTAAATGATCAGTTTAACATGAGAAAAGAATTTAAGAGAATTAGATATTAATTATTATGACATTACCTCTCTCTTGAAATCATAGTTGTCCTCGACTATGCGGTAGCGATGATAAAGCCTAGTCATTAATCCTTTTTCTAGCAGGTAGAGGATCCCTATTTTACCCTACGACACCGTTCCAGAATGTATGACTAATCAATTTGGCGCTTGAGAGCCTAAGCTGCCGCAAGCATGTCTGCGTAGTAGTCCTATCAATCTCCCATAGTAGAGTGACAAGCTCTACTTGGTGTTTGGGAGACTTGGACTACGCAAACTTGATCCTAATCATGCATACTTCTTAACATTTAATTTGTGAACAATAAGGAAAAAGAGAGTCTTATAAGAAAAAAACTTTGTTCATTTAAACATTTTTACATTTGCTTAGTCTAGGGAAGCATTGTAAGCATTGACAAGGTTTAGATTATCCTTTAACTGTATGCCTTGCATCCATCTAGCATCTTTAAAAGGATAGTTATTAAACTTAATAAGATAATGTCGGATAATCTTATCGCCTCTCAATACCTTGTCTTCATGTTGGAGAATGGACTCGGACTGCAGCACCTCTTCTTGGTCGTCAATCTGCGGTGGGTCTTCAATGGTTTCTTTATGGGGTGGATCACCTTTGTAAGGCTTCAAGAGGATCACATGAAAAGCATTGTGTATGAGCCAATGGTCGGGAAACTTGAGTTGATAGGCCATCTCATTGATAGGCCTAAGAATATGGAAGGGACCATAGTACCTTTTTGCTAGCTTATCATAGTACTTCTAGTGTCCCGTAGGATTCTTGCAAGTCGTCTGCCTTAATCGAGCCTTGGGAAACTTAAGCAAGTCCCAATAATTTTTTTAAAAGGCTTGAGCTCTTCTGTGCTTATTAGAAGCAGCCTTTTGCCTTTGTTGTGAGATAGACATAGCATCCTCAATCTTTTGGAAAGATTCTTGTAGGTCTTGGCTATACTCATTTGCAATGAAGATCTTTTGGCAAACCATGCAATTTGAGACATACTCTTGAATGTTTGCTTTCATGGTAGGCCAATAGAAGTAGGTTTCTATCCCTCTTAGGGTAGCTTGAATCCCTCTATGCCCCGCATAAGGAGGAGCATGAGACTCATACATCACTTTCTCACGTAGTGAGCTAGTAATGCATAGCCTATTGCCATCGAGAAGATAACCATCTTGTAGGGTAAATGGTTCCTCATTTTTCCCTAGTGCAAGGGCTGAAATCATATCTTTGAAATCGGGATCGTTAGCGTACTCATCTATCATAATAGATAGATCATTGATACTACATTCACTCTCCGGTCGTCTTGAGAGTGCATCGGCTACAAGATTATGCTTGCCAACAATGGGAGCAATATGAAAGTGAAATTGTGAGAGGAAATTTTCCCACTTCATTTGTTTGTTGGAGAGCTTGGTCTGCATCATGAAGTACTTAAGGCTTTGGTGATCCATTCGTAGAATGAAAGGAGTCCCCAATAAATAGTTCTTCCACGAGTCTAAGGCATGTAAAACTGCGAGGACTTCCTTTCATATATGCATAGAGCTTGCTCAATAGGGTTGAGCCTTCGACTCTCATAGGCGACGACGTGCCCTTCTTGGAGCAAAACAGCTCCAAGGCAATCACCACAAGCGTTGCATTGGACCTCAAATGGATTTGAGAGGTCCAACAGTGTAAGCACAGGTTGAGAGATGAGCTTCTCCTTGAGCTTTTCAAAAGCATTGTTCTCTTTTGCAAACCATGTAAACTTAATATTGTTTTTAGTTAGGTCATGCAATGGTCCTGCTATTAGTGAATTTTTTTTCTATAAAGTGTCTATAGTATGCACACATACCTATAAAGCTTCTTAGTTCATGCAAATTCTTTGGAATAGGCCATCTTTTAATACCTCCAGCTTTGATGGATCCATTTGGATACTATCTTGAGAGATAATGTGACCTAATACTGAATTGCTTGCAATAAAAATTAACTTTTCTTTCGATTTATGAAAAGACTATTCTCTCTTGGAACTTTAAAAACTACCTGGTGATGTCGCTTGTGTTCGTCCAAAGAGTTGGAGTAGATGATAATATCATCGACCAATGAAGCTGTGGTGAGGCCTGAATAGCTTCTCCATCATTCGATTGAAGGTAGCTGGTACATTGGTCAAGCCAAAAGGCATGACAATGTACTCGTGAAGACCAAACGTAATGCAAAATGTAGTCTTTAAAATGTCTTGATCAACTATCCTTATTTGATGGTAGCCACTTTTTAGGTCAATCCTACTGAAGTAGGTCGACCCTTGTAGCTTATCAAATAGGTCTTCCACCTGTGGAATGGGAAACCTATTCTTGATAGTGATCCTATTTAGTGCTCTATAGTCGACACACATACAATATGTGTCGTCTTTCTTTTGCACTAATAACACGGGTGAACAAAATGGAGATGAGCTAGGCCTAACCATGCCTTTCTCAACTAACTCATGCAGTTGCCGCATAATCTCCTCTTGTTGAGCTTGAGAAATTCTATAAGGAGGTTATTAGGCGGAGAACTTCCTGGAAGAAGTTGCATGGTCGTCATCCCCTCGTTTTGGAGGTAGCTCACTAGGGATGTCGTCAATACAAACATCTTGGAATCCACTAAGAAAGTTAAATAGCTCTAGTTCTTTTTTATTCCCTTCATTTTTAGTTAACAAATCATTAGGTTCATTTTGAGAGTCTTTTACAAATATCATATACGTGGAAATAGAGCTCTTTATTGACTTATCAAAAGCTTCTTCATGTACAAGGGGTATAGTGTGACCCGACTCGTTAGCATCTATATACATAGTCTTCTCCGTGTACGTAAAGTAAATATGCCTTTCACGGAACTTGATGTCGGTAGCCATGCGGTCCATGGTGCCCCTAAAATGACATCTTCATGCTTAAGAGGAGATATGAAAAGTCCTCTTTATCTACATAACTTTGGACATGGAGCCTTAGCTTCCCAATCAAGGGAGTAACCGAGGCCTCTTGTCCTTCCGTGCTCACTTCATCTCCCATTTCATATGCTCGGATACCTAGCTTGGTGGCCAAATCCATAGAGATGAAGTTGTGAGTAGAGCAGGGATCAAAGAGAATAAATGCATCATGATCTCTTACCTTTCCCCAAGCATAACATAGTGGAGATCCTTTGCGATGAGCGTCCTCTTCTTGAACTTCGACTATGGAAGCTCTAGGAGGCTCATTGCATGTGTTCTTTTGGGGGCATGCACGGTAGGCATGGCCTTGCTCCCCGCATTTAAAAAAAATGGTTATCCTTGCGATAACGCTCAAGCTCTTTTGGAGAGATTTTGTTTTTGCCCTTGTAAACTCCCTTCTCCTTAGCTTTGTTGTTATTAGAGTTTCCCTTAGGAGACTTTTGGACATTGTCCTTACCCTTAGGATCGTTCCGGTCCTTGTTTTCCGTGGGCTTAAAAATTCTCTTAGCCCCTTGTTGGAAGTTGATTCATGAAGCCACCATGGTATTGTGTATGACCGTAGATATGGTGCATGGCCTTTGGGAGCTAACATACTCTGCCATATCCTCAGTTAATCCTCAGTTAAACCTGCACAAAGTTGTTGTTTTTGCTGTCCAATATCCATCTTTTTGAAGACAGTGGCTTTGAGATGTAAGTCCCAAAACTTGTCTACATATTTGTGAATAGATTCGTAGGGAGAGAGCTTCAAGCTTCATCATTCGGTGAGTACTTTGTCTTTGGCATCGGTAGCCAAAAATTGCTTCATAATGGAAGCTCTTAAAGCTTTCCATGTTCGTGGAGCTTCATTGTTTGTCCGTAGGCTAGACCACCATTGTGTGGCAGACTTTTGAAAATGCATGGCTACATGATGTAGGTTACAGGACTCCGTGAAGCCCTCATCTCCAAATGCTGCATCGAATTGTTGGATAAAGACCAAGACTTTGTCCGTACCACCAAAAGTGCCATCGTAGGTAAGAAAAGAGATATTATTTCTCCCTCTTTGAACTTTTTGAGCTTGGATGACCTCTTCCATGAGGCATAAGATTTACTATGGCCTCTTCTTTTAGGTGATTCAAGAGTTGCACCATCACTTTCTTCAAAGTAGGAAGAGTATGAGAAGGATGGACAAGAGGGTGACCTCTTTCTTGCCTTCTTCTTCACTTGTTCCTCCTTGTCGGCACCATCACTTTCTTCAGAAGAAGAAGAGGATGAAGAAAATGGAGAAGAGGGTGACCTATTTCTCACCTTTTTCTTCTCTTGTTTTCTCTCATCCCTCTTTGAATCATGGTGTAGAGAAGTATGCGATGGTCTTCTCCGTTTAGGGGGTGTTGGAGAGCTTTTTGCCCGCCATCTTTGTGGAG
Source organism: Adiantum capillus-veneris (assembly GCF_014529385.1). Taxonomy (NCBI): domain Eukaryota; kingdom Viridiplantae; phylum Streptophyta; class Polypodiopsida; order Polypodiales; family Pteridaceae; genus Adiantum; species Adiantum capillus-veneris. The sequence continues at coordinate 35,516,299 of NC_140939.1, forward strand.
CCATCTCCGCCGATGTGGAAGGAGACTCACTTCTTTCTCTTTCTTTTGGTGGGGGCTCTACCGTTGAAACTTGAGTTCTCCTTTGGGAAGGAGATGCGTCATCAAGTAGTAGATTTTTGAGCCCTTTGTACGGATCCTCTTCTTGTTCCCTTATCGGAGAGAGTCCTCTTTTGGAAGTCTCACAAGGAGGCTTCCTAGGTACTCTCTCTTCTTTGTGGGGAGTTTGGAGAATACCATGGGTGTGCAATTGCTGTAGCACTTCACCTTGGAGGGATGGGTTGCCCAGGGCTTGTTGAAGCCTAGAAACAAGATAGTTTACAAGCATAGGGGCATCATTAGTTGCTCTTTCATTAGCAAAGTCAAAGCTATCAACATTAATTTCATTCTCTTTACTATTGTCACCCATTCTAAAAAAAAGTAGGTATAAAATTTTTAAGTGTACTTTGGCACTTCAAACCAAATTCATAGTGCAAGGGCTAGACATCGAGATGCACGAAAGGACGATTTGATTATCAGTTAAAATGACAATGGAAAGATGTTTCATCCTAGCCAAGAAAATGTTCAACCATTATCATATGTGGAGGTCTTTTTCCCCGATGGAAGGCTTGCATAACAACGCCAAGCCAACAAGGAGTTTTGAAATCAATTCGATTTTGAGCTTGTTAGGTGGTGGATGGAGAGGCACCTCAAAAGAGAGCATGGCTTGGATGTAGAGATCATGTGACTAAAAGCATGCCATGTGGAGAATGCATCAATGGGTTCTAGAGGAAAAACACTCCAAACATGGCCCGACAAGCATCTATGGCAAAAGCACACGGAGGTATGCTTTGCAAACAAAGAAAGAAAATGGTCATTGAATGCGAGCAAGGCTAAGAACCTCAAGGCAAGTGGAGGAGAAATCGTATAAGTTGAATCCCGAGTTTAGAACAATGCCTAGGGATTCATTTGTCAACGTTATTGTGAAGGATTGCATGGAAGCATATCATTCAACCACCGAGCAACACCCTACCCGCATCCAAAAGAAAATCAACGAAGGCTACGAGAAGCATGTATAGTGGTCTAGAAATCTTTCTTTGACTTTATTGTTTTGCAAATTATATTCTTTGTTTATGTTTGCAAACCTTTATATTTATGTATTCTTATGTGTGTGTGTGCATGCGCGTGGTTTGGGTGTGTGAGCATATATTTGAACCTAGTTTTACACCCACTATTGGGAAATTGGCAATGTTGGTGGGCTTATAGTATTTGGTAAACAATATGCATGATATTAAATTGGCTCATGCTTATATCCACATGACGACCAAGAGTCTATACCTTGCACTTCCCTTTAAATGTAAATTTAGGCACATCTAGCTATATTTCTTGGTCATGTAGGCTTCACATTGTGAAGTTTTTTCTTGAGTTACAACCAATTGATATTAAGTTAATTCTTTCAACCTCTTGTGGTGCACATGCTATACCAACTACCTCTTTTTTGTGAAATTTTTTTCTATTTAATGCTTCTTTCAATGTTAGGCTTTATTGTGGCTGAGTCTGACCTCCATATCTAGAACTATGACAACAAATCAGTACACATATTCTTAGACTGATGTTTTCTCGTGTGAGTGTACATGTGTGGTATGGGCGTGTGAGGGTTCTCACAATTCTAACTTTCCCTACTTGATGCCTCTTTTAGCAATCACCCTCATTGTGGCCGAGTCTACCTTGCATCCATAGAGCTATGAGAAAAAACTTAGTATACAGAGCTTTGCATTGATGTATGTTGGCATATGTTGTAACAGAATTAGGCTAATAACATTGATTATAGCAGAATTAAAGCAACAGTAGTGAGCATTTCATTAAGAGAATTCCTAATGAAAATAGAGAGAGTGCTTGATTGAAGGTAGCAAAACAAACATTACACCTAGTTGGCTTGGCATGAACAATACTTGTAAAAGAGAGAGAAATAGAGAAATTGACAACAATTGAGGACCGGATTTACTTGGAGCCAGCAGTCCCTCCTCCAAAAGGCTCTTGTATTATATGTTCTCCCATAAAGAGAAACTTGGTACAATACAATCTTTGTGTTCTTTAAGACCTTTTTGACGCCATGAAGATGGAAAGCTTCATGCACCATTATTATGCTAAAAAAAAAAATTAACTTGCTTGCAATAGACAAGAACTTGTCCCCGGCCTCAATCCCAAGAATCAAACACCTTTAAAGGTTGAGATATGAGGGAAGTGAAGAGGAAGAAGATGTAGCATACGAGAAATAAGTATTCTCCTCACACATCATCACTCTTAGAGCATGGCTTAGCATAGTAACGTAGATGGAAAGGAAAATGAGCATTCTTGGAGATTTTCTCTTGCTTGAATTTGCATTCCATGGTCAAGAGTTGTTGGTGTAGGCTTCTCCATTGCTCTCCCTTGATATGGAGACTTGATTTTCATTGCATACAAGTGTGTGGGAATGTGTTGGGGCTTGTGAGCTACAAGTGTGTTGAGAGAGAAGTTGACCTAGCTTGAAAACACAAGCTTGAAGCTCATTGGATCAAGCCTGGGGCTAGCCAATGGGATACGTAGATCAAATCAAGCAAGTGGTGTAGCATTTAGACAAGTGTCCTTCTTTACCCCTTTGAGAGAGAGCTTAATTTATTAATTAATTGAAGCTAAAGTCTTATTGGCTCTCTAGGTCAACTGGCCAATAGGAATTAAGCTTGCACATGGTTTGCTCAATTCTTATTGGACCCCTTGATAGACTATCTATTCAATAGGAATAAAGGGAGTTGTAATCTTATTGGTCCTCTTTATGGGATATTCCATAATGTTTAAGTTTAATTCAATTAATCTTAATTCTCATTGGTCCTGTCTATAGGCCATCCAATAGGATTCAAGCTTAATTGGGGGCAACTTGGCTAGGGACCTGACATGTGTCCTTTATGCCTCATGTGGAAGAGTGACTCTTGGAGAGAGAGAGAGAGAGTGTGTGTGTGTGTGTGTGTGTGTGTGTGTGTGTGTGTGTGTTGAGCTCTCTCATGCTCCTAGATGTAGGGCTCGCCCTCTTCTTTGTAGGAATTGGCTCAAGCACCTCAAGTTGGATAAAGTCTAACCTAAAGGTCCTAAGCCTAAGGACTTTGAACACTAACCTTTGGAGGCTTTATTGAAGCTTATACTAAGGTATTTTAAAGATCCCTTAAGTGTACATTGCTCCTTGGTAGACCTCTCTTTATTTGAACCCTTATTGAGATAAGCTTATCTCCCCTCTTGGTCCTTGCTAAGAATAGATCTAGTAGCACATATCCATATCCTAACTCTTGTTCCCTTTTATCTTTCCATATTTAATGATCAGATCAATATGAGAAGATCATTTGGGATAGGTAGGTATTAGATTTTATGACATATGCATTAGTACCTAGTTTTGAACCTAGTATTTGTCCAATACAATGTTAATGGGGATTGTAATAGAAATGGAAAATCACTTCTTTAAATGAAAACTTCTGTTAAGTTACAACAAGGATGTCAACCCATTACGATGTTCCTTAATTGATACGTAATTATTGCAGCATCTTTACATAAGCAAGCATGGTTTGATTTTGTAACAGCAGAGCTATGAATGGCTTAGGAAGCTTATTTTGTAGTTGGTAGGAATGTCCGTTGGCTATGAGTATATCGGTTTCATCTTATTTATTATTTTGACAAACTAATTATGCCAATTCAGGCTTCAATTTTAGGCATCTTGCATCGAAGCTTCCAAGAGAGGAGGCTCTGGCAACGGGCCTGAGTGCGAGTGTCAGTACAACAAAAGCAAATATGATAGCTCTCACTTTATCAAAATACATGGTTATGAGCCAGATTTTAGCAAAGTAAAGTGCTTTGGCAAAATTACTGAGAAGAAAGGCTTACACCGCGTGTCCATGTATTGCCCATTGATTTGGAATCAATGGGCAATGGAGCTCAGATTTGGGATTTTGGCAAGGTAGGGATATAAGCTCACATTTACCGTATGAAAATGTCAAAATTGTGATGTATCCTTGTGAGTATCAATTGTGCAAGGCACTTTGATTATCGACTCAACCTCTTGAGGACATTGTTGTAGCCAAGGGTTCCCGCTTTAATTTTTTTTGTAGCATGCATGGCAAGCTAGTCAAGTGGAATTCATTCCCCTCAATCATTGTTTACTCTTTTGTTAACGACTCTATCATGGACACACTAAGATATTGAAGGTTTAAAATGATTAATCAAATGAACTTAATTCATGGGAAAAGTGCCATAATTAAGTCAAGATTTGGCTTATATTTTTGGGTTGCATCTCTATGAGAGAGCATTGTACAAGAAGGCTATTGTAAGCTTATAGGATAAGCTACATGATAGGCAACATAGGAAGAGAAACATAAACAGTGGGCACATACCACTATATTTTCCTCATCCCAACATCCTCTCTCTTTCTTTTTCTTTTTTATCTATTTTTGAAGGAGTAATGAAACCAAACATGTTTTTACTAACATCTTCTATGTCGGTATGGTTTTTTTAAGAAAGGCAAAGGGCTATCAACCATGTTGTTTTCAAAGGGATAAGAGGCATCTATTTTAGAATGGCTAAGAGCCATCTGTTTGTTATCCATCAGGGATTGTTCTTTCGATAGAAGGATATACTTAGATATGTTTCCATCGACTCTAATGGAAAACAAGCAAGATTCTTCCATTGATTATTGTATGGGTGACACTTTAGTACCACATCCTTTTAGTGCAAATATCAAGTTGAGTTTTTGTTGATCTCAAACTCGTAAAGTCTTATCTATACCACGGTGTGTGTAGTTTGGAACACCATAGGCATGGGTCATATCCGTCCAAGTGTGAATGGATAGGCCAGGATTATATAAGCGTTGGACTCATAGGGTTAGGTGGAAAATTATGAAGTCCTAAAAGGAGGAATAAAGTAAAGAAAACTATAAGCTACCTTCAAGAAAACATAAGTGTAGAGACTCATACTTTAACACTAGTTCAGTAACCTAACATGACATAAAAGTTTCCTTTCAGGGTTTTTGAAAAAAATCAAATACTCCTATCATATGTATGTATTTGTGATTGTCCTTACTTTAGCTCAAAGCTAACACCACACTTTCTCTTTCCTTGTTCAAAAATCACTTGAACCACTAAAACCCATCATCCTCAATTGAAAACCACCCCCAAATCCTCAAGGCAGTTGAACTTTCTTGGGAGTATCGAATCAAAAACAATGGAATTGTCCCGAGCAATTGGGAAAAATCCTGAAGCCACTCAACTAAACTCATTGAACCAAATTCAAAAGCCATTGTACCCAGTTCAAAACCCCAAAAATCCTTGAAACCCATCAGATTGGGTTGAAACCTAACAAACTATTCAAAACTCATCATCCCCATTGAAACCCTCAAATGTAGCCGTGAATGTATTTTTTCAAAGGCTAAAAGTGCAAAGTCTTGGCTAGATTTTTATCTTGACTAGAAGAATCATGGTAATTGTAGCATGCTTTAGTTTGGTATCTCAAAAGGGATTTAGATGCATTGAAAGTCCTAGCTACCTCACCCACGTGGAATTTTAAAAAAAAGACTAAAGTATAAAACTTTTGAGAATTCTTACTTTAATTTTTCTCCTTTATTTCCCTTTTAACCTCTTTTAATTTAGTCTTGTTCTATTTTGGAAGCCCACCAAGCCTATGTGGTGTCAAAGAGAACCAGTTTTGTACCACCATCCCTTTCTTTCAGCTCATGACTACATCATACTTATCCATTGGCCATGCATTGCAAATGGGTTGTTGACTTGGTCACAATACCTTTGGGACTTTGGCAGATGAGGTATTTGGTGCTTGCGAGAGAAGAATCATATAATCAAGTTTAAAGATAGAACAAAACTAGATGATGATGAATCAAGAGAATTCTTCACTAGGATGGGCATCAAACTAACTTAAACTTATGCTTATATCTTTAGAGGAAAATGGAAAGAGTGAGAGAGGATATCATTTAATAATTAAAGATTTGGCTAAGGCTTGTGAAGGTAATCTTGGAGAATGGCCAAGACTACTACCATTTGCATTCTGGCTTGACTGTATGACACATAGTTTAGTCACTACCTATATGCATAGTTTAGTCACTAGCTATATGCATGCTGAATTAGTGTATGGTCAAAAACTTGTGATGCCAATTGAAGAAATGAATCTTAAATGGAATGTATATCCATGGGAAAATATAATAAGTAGAGAAGACCTTCTTGCACTACACATGTAGAAATTGGAAAGAAGGCCTGGAGACATTGAGAGTGCAAAATCTTGACTAGAGGATGCAAGGTTGAAAAACAAAGATAGATTTGAGAAGAGACATAAGACCATACCAAATTCTATTGAAGAAGGTGATTAGATGTGTGTGTATAATAGTAGCTTGCACTCTACAACAAGGAAGCTTGCAAAGAGATGGTTTGGTCAATATGTTGTTAAGCATGTGCATGGGAATGCAACTTACACCTTTTGTGAGATGGATGGGACATAAATGAAGATTTTCATTGTAGGAAAAAGAGTTAAATTGTTCACAAGAAGAGAGGATATTGATTCATTCGATGGTTTGGTCAATATGTTGTTAAGCATGTGCATGGGAATGCAACCTACACCTTTTGTGAGATGGATGGGACATAAATGAAGATTTCGATTGTAGGAAAAAGAGTTAAATTGTTCACAAGAAGAGAGGATATTGATTCATTTGATGCACAACCAAGTGAAGAGGATGATGCATCAAACTATAGGAAAACTGAGGATTAAAGTGAAGGGATGGTGTTTGACGATGAGTTTTGATTCTTAACAAAGACTATTGTGGCATGTACTAGAGGATGTGTAGGTTTAGAGGGAATGGATTTCATAATGTGGCATGTGCTAATTTGATTTTATAATGTATATATTTGAAGTATTTCATGGTGGCACACTTATCCCAAAAACAGCAATTAACGAGTCTCATTCTAAAATTGCATAGAAAGTGGCCCAAAATAGAAAATTAATGAAACTTGATGCATATCTATGATTTTTATGCTTATGTGAGTGATCCCAAAAATTCAAAGATTTTTCGACGCTATTTGGGATTTTCACACAAAAAGTGTTCTTTTTTGCATAAAAAATGAGCTAAAAATGATTCAGTTTTGTTTAAAATTGGCATATACGGACCAAAAATTGACACATCAGCACATTGGATGTGGGAAACAAAAGAGGACTTCTTCAAACCTACACTTTTTCCCTTTTGCATATTTCACTTCATGGTTGCTCTATGAATGTGTAGTGCAGTCCCTCTGCAGTGCACCATCTCTGCTATCTTATATCTGAGCTTGTGAGGGAGTGAATTAGGGTTTCCCTTCATCAAAATAGTGTGTGGGATTCAATATGGAAGCTTTTAAATGTCTACCAAGTCAAAAAATGGTCTCCATGAAGGTGGAAGCTCGTGACTTCCTTTCAACGGTTTAAAGTTATGACTATTTAATTAAAGGCAAGGCTACAAAATTCCATGAAAGAGGTTTGGGTTTTGAATAGGATTTGTGATTGTATGAGAGATGAAGTTTTATGGCTGAAACTTGAGTGTTTCTCATTGCTCTTTTAAGTAAAATTTATTGTGATTTTGTGATCCTTTCATCACAAACTCGCTTATAAAAACAAGCAGATTCCAAGCACAATAGGAGAGAGGGTTTGTGACTTTCTTATCATGAATGCTCTAAGACTTTAAACCATCTTTTTGGAAGAGGGTTGGTGATCTCCATAAATTGGTTATTGTCAAGCAACTAGGTTCTAAAGAGAAGTTTTATTTGAAGAATGTAGCATTGCAGATGATGTTGAATTTAAATGAAAACATGGCTATTGCAAAATTCTTCGAGGTCTTAAAAGTTAGTCACCGCACCTTGTTCAAGGAAAAATCACCATGGGAAAAGCCTGGTGTCAATGGTCAATTGTTTTCATTGGCTTCATGTCACAAGAAACACCGTTATAGCCCTATCACAAATGAAATTTACGAATTGGTCTACACATTTTGGAGAGAGGAGACTCCCGTTTCAACCAACAAGAAGGATGTTTGTCAAGGATTTCATATTGCCATAATCATAGTTTTTTTTGTGATCACATTATTAATTGACAAAATTATCAATTCACAAGTCTTCACATTCACAAAAAATGACATGGTGACCTGAAGGGAGCCTGGGGGGATACATGCCCAGTCCGACAAGCTGCACCCCCGCGGCGGGCCCGACGCATAACCCTTCGAGCCCCTGAAGGCACTCTATAAAGGGTCCCTATTGGCCCCCTATTTATCTCAAAATTCCCTTGCCATCCGGCTCAAAGAGCCTCCCAAGTACCCTAAGATCTACTAAGGTTTCCCAAGCTCTCATAAGCAAGACAAAAATTTACGATATAATCCTTAGCCTAATCTCATTTATTTTCTTTGAAATTAAGTCGGTATACAAATTTTTTATAATGTTTTTGTTTATTTTCTTTTCTAAATTTTAAAGTGTGCTAATCTTGCTTTTCATGTCGGCATCGGTCCAAATATTGGATCAAAAGTGTCGTTCTGAAACGCTAGATCAGCACACACTGTTTTACAATGTGGCCACTATGTTCACTTTGAGATCGTTTCTATTTTGGATTGAAAGTGTCATTGTTGAAAAGATGGGGCTGAAAAGTCCTCATCAAGACATCCCCATAGATGACAACACGCGTAAAACAACACAAGAGAAACCAACCGATACCTATAAACAAGGTGGGAGATTATTGTGAAGGAGAAGAAGGAAAAAACACCTTGCCATTGAAACATAATGGAGTCAAAATTATGGCTATACTCGATAGCGGGACCAGAGTGGCCATAGCAAGATTTTTTTTTTGGGGAAAATGGGAGAGACCAGATCTCATAAAAGCACAAAAGAAACTACAGCTTGCAGATGGATTTGTAGAGAGTCATATGGGAATTGTAGAATGGATCATAGTATCCTCATGTATCCTCATTTTGGGGTACCCATTCATGCGTCAACCTAAGATGGTGCAAGATTGGGGCTATGACTACATCTACTTGCCAGATAAGGATATTATTATGAAGCTCAATATAAAAGACCATTACTGCAGAGATTTTAGTCACACTCATTTTGAGGAATTTGACTCAACAACAATCTATGAAAAACAATTCCTACATGGTTAAACAACAAAGTGCAAAGATGAAGAAGCTAACTCGGCCATCTTTCGAGGTTTTGGATGCCTTGAAAAGAATGGAGAGGGAGCCTTTGAGTGTGGGCTAGACAGAATGGAAGGCTCTTAGCCATAATTAGAAAAATATTATCCTAAGTTCTATCACTTTGATACCATGTGAGAACTTAGAGATTAGCTTAATGGGACTAACCAATGTTAATTAAAATTCCAATGTCAAGAAACAAGAGAGTGCAAGATAGGAATGGAGCAATGATACTAGATTGCACTCATGAGTGGAGAAAGAAAACCTTGTACAAAGTATGAGGACAACATATGGGGTAAAGGTTGAAGACATTGGGGGATACCTATCACATGTGAAATTTTAGGTAGGTGGGAAAGCACATGTGGAAACTTACATATGTGGAATAGTACATGTGGGAATTGTCAATTGAGGTCAGTGTGGGTAAGGATTATGGGAATTGAGGTAGGTTGAAAGAGTCCATCCTTAATAATTTAATAGGCTACTTTTATAGTCCCATGCTCACATGCATATTGACTTGGCACTTGGAAGTCTCGGCCTTAGTAAGGCCTTTGCATGCCAAAATAAAAGCGATTGAGAAGCTGCTTCAAAAAGCCACGGCATCAAGTGTCAGCCAACTTGTTGTCAAACAATATTCTTTTTACTCTTTAAGAAAAAAAGGAAACTCTTATTGGGTTAGCCCCGTATGGTTTTTTCCATTGTTGGAAGGGGCATGATCAATCATTAGAAAGGTTTTTGCTATTAGTTTTGTCCTCTATGTTTCTATCCTTCAACCATACATAATGATATAGTAGTCATCAATATTATGGTCATCCATCAACAACAAGCAAGATGGTAGGATGTGCTCATACATATGGGTGAACATTTACTATACTTTCCTCTAGCCATAAATGACAGTCACTCATAAATTATGATATTCTAATCTATAACATTTTTTGAGGGAGGTATGGATGAGATATATGTTCAATCTAAAGTGGAAAGTGCTGAAGATATATGCATTTGGTGAGGTAGCAAAAGTGGGGGCATGAGATTTCTAAAGAAGCACAAAAATATTGAGGTAGCTAGGAGCACGGTTGTGACCTTTATGGAGGATTTTACATCAAGAAAATTCTACATGTCAATTTTTTGAGTACTTTTAGAGAGTTGTTATGATGTTAATATCAAAGAAGACTCTAGTTGCACATGTCTTGACTTTTTGTATTAGCTGTTGTTTACGTAATCTTTTTGGATACGGTACTTATCACCCCTATGATAGGTACACCACCTACTCTTTGGTCATTGGTCCCCTACAACAATACCTTGAAATTAGCTTCAAAAATTTATTTCCTAGGGCTATCACAAGAGCATGACAATTTTGTTTTGAAGTTGGCTCTTGTGTCAGTGCCCTCTTATGTAATAATTTTGGATATTTCATTTGTTGTTGGTAAGTTTCCCTACACTATGGTATCATGCAATTTTGCCCACTATCCAGTTCCTCATCTTCAAATATATGCCACCCACATGGTTTATCATCCATTATTTTAGTAAGTGTTAGTTTTTGTGGTGCAATCCATATATCAATGTGTAGCTTTGATAAAAATACAATAGTGACAAAAAGCTTGAAAAAATAGTTTCAATTGAAAAAGCACAAAAAAAGCTCACAAATAAACTAGATTCCATATGGAGAATCTTGAGGACCCGAAGCTATGTGGGGAGCAAAACACATAGATTTATGGACAAATGGCTCACTCTATCCTTTGAATCCTATGACCAATGTCTTCCCTGCATTTACAAATCCCACTACTTGATTGACCTTAGTAGGTGACAAACAGAATGGTTTACTTGGCTATTGCAAAGCTCTAAATGGGAAATAAAAAAATGCATGGTTCACCATCAAGCAAATGGGATTCTATGACTTTATAATTTGCATTGTGAGGACCAAAAAACCATTTTGTGGTGCTCATAAGAAATACAGGCCTTACAAAGAAAAAATGTGGAACTTACAAAGGAAAGATACAAGGTTAGGTGCTCGTGTGCAAAAGAGGAGACTACGGAATCTCTGGTGGTCTCAAGAAAATAATCCAAGCATTGAAGTGAGTATTGTGAACCTTATAGTTTATTTCACCAAAACATAGTTTTCTCTTATGTTTGTTATGTTTTCTTTGTATACATGCTCTATATCCAGACAAAGATATCCAGCTTTAAGTGCTCTTAGCTTTATTATCTTAAACTATGTCCCGAAAACCCACTTGTGACCCACACTTTGAAAGCCTCAATAGTTGAGTACAAACATTGTACTCCCTCTGTTTTACTCCTCAAGCAGCTTTGAAAGCCTTAATAGCTAGGTATGTACTCCCTCTGATATACACCTTAAGCGACCTTCTACTTCACTTAACGGACATTTATATCTCTCAAGGCCTTTGGATTCACCACCCTGACAGCTTAGCCTGATCACTCGTACCAAGCTCTGTCACCCTTTCACAAACCCCACCGCGGGCTCTTACCCAAGCTCAACACCCGTGAACCGCGCAGCACAAGATTCCCTATGGGTTACTTTCCATAAACCTCCCCTGATCCGCTTTCAGCACGTCACCCTACAAACTTGCCCGCTTAATTTTTTGCTCGTTAACAAACCTCGCACAAGCTGCTTAGTTCCAGCAATTCAAACTCTATACCCTAAACTGCATATCATACGCACCCACTATAGCTTCGCTCTCCACTTCTGCATGCTACCTCCAACTTTTATACCCTTTCCTTCTTTGCAACCCTTCCACACACGCTCCCTATAAAAGAGCCCACATCTACATACCCACATCTGCATACCCTCCTGCATACCCGCATCTGCTCAACACACTCCGCCTATAGTAATTAAACTTCTCAACACGCTCCGCTTGCAGTAATAAGGCTTCTTAAGTTTTACCCTGCGCCAGTCAAAGCAAAGTGACGTGATTTCAGCCCTTCGACCCCCTGCGCTACAGCGCACTCTTCACAAGCGGCAGACAACCTCTTCACAATCTGCAACTTGGCGTCGAGTAGCCTCACATAGAGCAGCTCACACAGAGCAGCCTCTCATTGAGCAACCTCTCATTGAGCAACCTCTCACTAAGCCGCCACAACTGCCAAACGTCGGTCACCTCTTACAAAGCCTAAACTGCCAAACGTCGGCCATCGTGGAGCGCTTGCTCCCATAAGCACTGGCCCTCAACATCGATATGGCGCAAACTATCCAGGGTGAGTCACCCTCCTAAGTCTGTAAACTTTTCATCAATTTTCATTCACCGTCATCATCGGAGTTTCTGGAGCAAAACAATCGACTAAGAGTGCCCATGATTACGCCCTCATCACCCTTGTCATCAAAGTCGGCTCCCATTGGGACCCTATTTTTATTAAGGCTACAACCCTCCGACATTTTGGGAAACCTCTTCATGGATACACACCACAATAACAGAGAAGGCCTCAACAACAACATGGATTCTCCCACCAATAAGAATACACCTAACCTCGATGACCCCTCTATCCCGGTAAATACCCCACCGGTCAACGACTCACCCAATAACGACAAACACTTCATGGAGAATACCCTTTCACTAGACCACATCACTCTCGACCCCTACAAAATTATGGATCACGACTTCGAGCAACTTTCGGAAGAATCTTTCGACTTCTCCCCTAGCCCTCATCAAGCCAATCTTAGGTTAGAAGATTCACCCACTCGCCTAGTCCCAAACCCCGGCACGGAGCCCTTCCCACCATACTCAAACCCTCCAAAGAAGACCCAATCCAAACTTCATATTACCCTCTCCACCATCAAAATCACATCCTCTTTACCTAATACTATGAATCCCTCCCTCTACCAACCTTCTTCACGCAAGGCGCTGTCGAGAAATTTGCGGTCTTGCCAGGAAAGCACCGGGATTTTGGCTGTGAGAGTTTGTGAGAGAACTCCAAAACTATATGAAGGAGTTAAACCATAGATGCCATGAAGACTAGGGTGTGCAATCAAAGAATCCCCACTCTTTTTCTCTTGCACTCACATACACAAAGAAAGAACACAAAAGAGAGTGTCAAAACAACACAAAGATGAAAACATCAAGGCTATGGTCATATCGTATCATGGGTAATATGAAAGGGTTAATAGATGAGTTAATGGCATTCAATCTTGGTGACCAAATAGGCTACGAATTGTTCTTTGGAATTGTAGTTTTGTGCTTACCATAATATATATATTTTGTCTAGTGATTGGGATTAATTATGTGTACAAATCCTCTTGGTTCATACCAAAATAACTACGCTTACGTCAAAAGAAAAGTTATAGTCTATGAGAGGTAGTATGATGGGATCTGGTGATAGAAGTATTTCATTGAGCCTTTCTGAACCAAAGAGAAACACTATACATTGTTGAAGAGTATTTTACGACTAATCCATACGTTAATTCTAATAGATCGTACAGAGTAAAAGTGATAGAAATTATCATCATGTGGGTTATTCATCTAGGATAGTATGTGAGAAATGTAGATATGAGAGAAGTGAAGAGATGAGAAGTTTCCCTCCCAAGCCCTATTCTTGCCCGTAGGCAATAAGGATACTGCGGGGAGAGATGTACCTGTAGCAAGGAGAACCTAGAATTTGTAGAGAGAATGAATTATTAAGAATGAGAGAGATAGGTTTGGTTAAGGAGATGAGATTAGATATATATATATATGTTGGATTAGAAAAGAAAACAAAAAGAAATCAAGAAAACATCAATGTAAAACAAATCTTACTTGACAAAACCTTCGGCACCATTATTGATGGAGAGAGAAGAAGAGGGGAGAATTTAACTTTGATTGATACGCCAAGTCCAAGACCTTCTTTGATTAGAGTTGATCTTCCAAGGTTTGTGTGCAAGAATGGCTAGTCTTCCTCTAGGAGAAAGTGTAGGCTTAGGCTTAGGTGAATGGCTAAGTACAATTTGGCATTACTACTCACTCCCTCATGAATTCCTCTCATCAATGGCTTAAATGCTTGAGTAGTTTTCAAGGAAGAAGAGGTCTCCTTTTATAGGTGAAGGGAACCCCCAAGGGTTTACACAAGAAGAGAGGAGCCAGTGTGAACAAAAATTGGAAAAGTTGGAAATGAGTTGTCCCTGCATGATGTGGGTAGACTGGGGTCTAGTATTTTGATCATATCTCCTCAACCGTGGCTCCAAATAAAAAAGTAAAAATGTGGGTAGAAACTTCATCTCATTACCTACTTCTTCCTTTTTATATGCATTTTCCAATTCAGATTGGAACCTTGTGTAAAAAAATCAACAAAATAGGATACAGTTTTGGCAGCAAAAGTCTTCTTGTGGTCCCCTTAGCCTAGACTTTTATTTGATTCCAATGGACACCTCATGTCATATGAAAGCATGACATTGCTCCTTGACAAAGTTTTGTAATCATGCTTGCAATAATGCATTAAAATAAGTGTATGTTTGAAATCATGCCACTTAGTGTCCCACTAGGATTTGATTCCCTCCTAGTAGCTATTTAAAAAGAAATATAAGAAAAATATGAAAAATACATAGAATATATATAGATTGGAAATTACCCTAAATATAGGATCTAGATAGGGTGTGAGATAATAATGAGATGGTAGAAAGAAAGAATCAATGCTTTTGGCCCCAAGTTAAAGAGGCGGAGCTATTGACGCTTTTCCCATAGTAATTTTTTCTGGTAAAGTAAGAATACGTTATCCTTGAGATAAATAATAGGATGAGATAGAAAGCTTATTGTTATACTTACATATGCATATGCATATTATAGGAAATATAATTATGTATCTAAAAAGTTACAAGATATATATTGTAGCATGTGTTCCCACTATGTACGTGTCACAGCACGACATCCACCCCCTATAAACCTGCACATCCTCCGATATATACCACATTTTCTCTTTGTTGTAAGATCAGTCGTCTTGTACATCTTCCTTGCTTTCTTCTTCACTAGATGATTCCAAAGATTCATCTTCACATGTGTTTTGCTCTTCCTCTCCGTCAACATTTTCTGGATCATTGTCACCTCTTCTCTTAAACATTTTGATCCTTTTTCCTGCAATGGGAATCTGTACTTCTGCACCATCTAGTTTAGACAAGCTATAAGTAGCATTTTCATGCACATGCTTTACAACATACGGTCCAAACCATATTTTTGAGAACTTACGCATGACTGTGTGTTGGTTATCAAGGCTACTATAATACACTAAAACCAATCACCTTTGTCATTTGCTTTGCTCCTGAGTCGATGTCGCTTATCAAACTAGTCCTTGTTTTTCAGCCTTGTATTTTTAAGTCATTCTTTTAAAGCTTCAATGTGTCCAGGTCTTCTCTCTAGCTGCCTTATACGCAGTGCAAGGAGATCTTCACTGCTAAGCCCCTCTTTCCAAGGTAGTACATTCCATGTGGGAATTGTATCTTCAATCGGCATCACTGGCTTTTGACCATACATTAGCTCTGCAGGCATGTAGCCAGTTACTGAGATATGTGTTGTACGATCAGCCCATAAAGCATATGGTAACAATTTTGGCCACTCACCAACTCTTCCTTCGCAAGCCTTGGCCAAAGCTTTAATGATAGGAGGATGCCCTCTTTCACTCTTTCCATTGCCTTCAGGGTTATAAGTTGTAGTAAGAGAAAGATTGATTCCTAATCTAGAAAAGAACTCCCTTGCTTCTTCGGCATCCAGCTTACCTGTATCTGCAGTGATCTTTCCCACACAACCATAACGGCAAATCACCTCATCAAGAAGGAATTTGCACACAGCTTCTGTGGTTTTAGCTCTTAATGCTCTTCCTTCAACCTGATTAGTTAGGTCCTCTCGTGCAAAAACCAAGTATCTCATCTGCCAGAGTCCTAAAGGCATTGTGACTAGATCCACAACCCATTTATAGTGCATGGCTAGTGGATATGTAGGGTGAAATCCATCACGATATCGAACATTTGAATACATTTGACAAGTTACACATGACTCTACAAACTGAGATACATCTTTATACATACCCTTCCACCAGTATTTTTCTTTCAACTTGAAGAAGGTTGCCCATACACCCCTATGTCCAGCCCATAGACTCTCATGAAACTCTTGCATGAGCTTTACTTGAGTCTCTTTTTTACATATAACCCGTTTTGGTGTAGCACCCTTTTGTTTAGGATGCTTCCACAAGTAACCACCCCTTAAAAAGTACCCATATGCTTTCCTGCGTATCCTCTTGAATTCTTGTTCAGACCAATCATCCTGTGTGGTTAGAGTACTCAAGTAGCTTCCAATAGAAAGCCAATCACCTCATAAAGATCTTTCAAGAACAATTCAAGTGAATTAGTCATGCAGACATTGTTACCTTTGCCATGAGAGATAGAATAGAACTTTGTGCCTACATCATCTCCCTCATCAATCATTTGTGACTCATCTTCATACCTTGCCCTTGATAGCATATCTGCCACTATATTGTCTTTACCTGCACTGTGATTAAACTTGGGATTTAAGGACTTAATGTAGGCAATCCACCGCAACATAGCAATGTATGGCGTTGAGAAGCTTGTAATCATCCCAAAAGGTGGTAGAAAATCTGTTTCTACAACCACACATGCACCAATTAGGTACTCTTTCCCACTTTTCAAGGCTGTAACCATACCCCATAAATCTCTCTTTATTTGTAGATATTTTCTTTGGCGAGCACTTAGTACCTTTGCTCCAAATCTTACCACATACCTGTGTCCTTCTTTGTCATCTTGCCCTATTGCCCATCCAATCCCTGTAGGACTGGTGTCTACTGTCACAATTACTGGCCTTTGACACTCATAGTCTACCTTTCTCAAAGTCGTTGCTGACTAGAGAAACTCCTTTAGCTTTTTCATGGATTTTACATGTGCTTCTGTCCATTTAAACTTTTGATTCTTTCTAAGCAGCTGATAACGAGGATCAACTACCTGTGCATAATCTGGAATTCAAATAACATAGAAAACACATGCTCCCAGAAACCTTCTAACCTCAGTGATGCTAGTGCACGTTTCTTTCATTCTTTGGATGCCATCTACCTTTGTTGGACAAGGTTTCCTACCATATGGCCCGCACATGTGCCCCACAATGAGCACTTCATTGACACCAAACATAGAATTTTTCCCTGACAATGTAAGATTCACTTCTTCCAACTTAGATAAAATTTTATCACAATCATTTATGTGATTTACCACAAACTAGCGACATCCCTTGAGATCCAAAGCTTCATCGTTGTCACTTTCTTCACATCCTTTGATAGGCAAATCATCAATGAAAGGCATTGAGATTTGAGGAATAAAGTCACGTAAGACCTTATTCATCCCATTCATCATATGTGCAGCAGAGTTGGTTGCTCCCTGTGGCAAGGTACACATCCTTACCAAACCCAAAGGTGTCCTCATGGTTGTCAAGTCTCTGCTTTCGATTGCAAGCTGAAATTGATCATACCCTGAGTAGAGATCTCCCATTGAGTAGATTGTCCTCCCTGCAAATGCCTCTGCAAACTCATCCACAATTGGACTTGTACCTACATTTCTAATTGTCACCTTGTTTACTGGTTGTATATCTTGGATGAAGCATAGAGAACCATTCTTGTTTGGAACTGTGAACCACTTGTTTGAGTATGGAGCACAAGAAGGCTCCAAGATTCCCATTTTGATTTTCTCATTCAGTAGCTCTACTAACTTTGGCAAATGAGTCTTTGGAACCGTAATAGGCCGTAGATTACAAGGCACATGAGGTATTGTGAAAATTACCATAGGAGCTACAATAGAAGGATCAACACATCCTATCTCATGTGGTTCAAATGCAAAAGCCTTACCATGCTCTGAAAGCATTTCTTTGAAGCACTTTGTCTCCTCCTGTGTTAGAAACTCCTCGCAACCAATTTGCAACTCTTGAAAAGACTCCTTTGTGAAGGTATGCCCAATGTTTTTAGGATTCCTCAAACTTGGTTGTAAAGAAGCCTGCTCAATCTTTTCCCTGTTGTTGGGTGGTAAGGGTGAAGCTATTGGTTTCACCTTCTTTGCTACACTCTTGTATTTAGTTTCAACATGGACTTCTGGGCCAACTATTTGGTTTTCTTTAAAGGCTTCTATTACTTGATACATTTCCATAGAGCAAACTTCCACAACTTCATTTTCAAGAGGCAAACTAGACCCCATTATAGCATCAAGCTCACCCATAGTATCTACAAAAGAAACTTGTTCACACAAACCCAAAACATTTTCAGTAGGCTCTAGCAACCCACTTTCTTTCATGCCCATTTGTACATTATGTACATATTGCCTCTCACATCTCTTCAAATCTTCAAGTTTTGTAAAACATATTGATCCATTCCTTGTTACCAAGGAGCCCGTTGAAAAAGTTTCACCTATTTTTGGATCAGGCGAGACCCTTTTTCTTTTTGTACCACTGCAATCTCGCTTTACAATGGTACTTGGCCAAAACCCATCATTTCTCTATGATCATGAAACTCTTTGCTCACCTTTGGTAGAGGATGTTCTCTGAGGTTGTCACGATTTCTTTCATGGTTAACACAAACTGTGAGAAATTGGACAGCTCGTTTACCATCTTTGCTACGTATCCTAGCATATGCTGAACCATCATCCATTACCTTTGTTTCCATTCGAACTCCCACAATGTAGGGTTGTCCAAGGATGAGATGATATAAAGATGTATCCTGTACAAAAAGGTTTTGGTCAATCTTTACATCACCTATTGTCACCTTCACGCCTGGACATGCTGCTTACAATTCACCGGGATG
The DNA here is from genome assembly GCF_014529385.1 of Adiantum capillus-veneris. Lineage (NCBI taxonomy): Eukaryota > Viridiplantae > Streptophyta > Polypodiopsida > Polypodiales > Pteridaceae > Adiantum > Adiantum capillus-veneris. The sequence goes on from NC_140939.1 coordinate 35,535,248, forward strand.
AATTGTTTGCCACTTTCACCATCCAACCATGATCTGTGTCCATCGTCCATTTGCACTTGTTGTAGAGACTCTTTGAAATTATGTTTATTTATGAACCATGGTCAATCAAGGCAACAAATGGCTCTTCAAGATCACCTACCTTGACCAAAGTTTCTGTAGTAGCCCTTGCCCAGTCACTTCCTGAATAGTAGCTCCTAGGAATAGCTTCAACTTCTTCATCATCATTTGAGAAATGCACTTGCTTCACTCTCCCACTAGATTGGTAGCATCCTACCACAGCTCCATCATCCTCCTTATTTTGCAACTGCATCCCTTGTGTCTTCAAGGTTTCTCCGTCAACCTGTGGACGAGAAACCTCAGCAAGAGTTTGCCTCTTTCTCTTGATGATGTCAATGATCTCCTCATGGAATTCACTCTTTACAATGCCAAGAACTTCTCCCAAAGTAAACTCAATCTTGTTATTCAAGATTCTTTCCTCCAAGACTTTCTTTAAATCTGTAGCAACCTCAATATCAGATTGTAGTTTATAAGTTGGGCCTTTTGTCCTACCTTTTGTTGGCTCTTTCTTCTTTCCTGTTGTAGACTCCTCCATGAGTACTTTAGGTGGAGATGCTCCTTGTGTTGAGGGTGTTTGAGAAGGCATTGAGTCGCTTCTTCCCCCACTTCTAGAAGATCTTTTTGATGGTCCTTCATCAACATTCTCACGTCTGCGCTTCTCTTCTACAATTGCCTCATTTTGTTGCCAATTTGTAATGTAGGCATGCACTGACAATGAATCCACTGGATCATTCCATCCTGTTTCTAGACGTATGCAATCACCTGCTGCATGTAGAATCTCTTCTGTAAGCTTTCCCTTTTTAGCTAATTGCATGACATTTGGCCAAATTTGACCATGATGGTCACTCACCTCTTCATCACAAAAATGATCAATTTTTACTCCATAAGTAGCTGCCTCAACTGAAGAGGTGGCATGCTTAGTTTCCATATCTCCAACTAAGGTTTGCATTCCCCCCTCCCCAAAGTTAGTTCTCAAGGGTAGACATGTCTCTCTTAAGTGGATTTTACCATCCTTAAAAGAGACAACATCTTTTGACAAAGCATCACTAAAATCATCACAATCCCTTCTTACATGGTCTGTACTATCACACCAAATACATCTATGAACAAACCCCTCTTCGGGCTGTTGTCTTTGCCTAGAAAGTGGCCCTGACGGTTGGCCTTTTTCTTCAAGCTTTGCAAGCTTTACCTTCAAGTCACGCATTCCCTTCACAAGCTCATCTAGCATGGACTCATCAAACTTCAGAGCGATAAAAGTAGGATTTACCATTTTGTCAGGAGTTGAGGTGGAAGGACTTGTATTGTTTACTACCATCTTGTCCCTTCTTCTTTGTCGTTTGGCAAGCAGTGAGACAACACCTTCAACATCATTCCAGTCGGTCTTTAGTCCTTGCTCAGCATCTTTATCTTCAAGAAGAAGCTCCAAATTTTCTTGAAACTCTTTACCTGCGGCTTGTAAGAAAAGATCTATCTTCTCTGCATCTAGTGTGGCCCTTTCTGTCCTGGTGAGTTGTGCATAGTGCCACTCAAATTTCCTAAGTAGCTGTGTTATTGGTAGTCCTTGCTTTGGCTTGACTACCCATTCTAAGAATGTCCTTTTGGTCACTCTCTTTGAGTCCTCCATGAAATATTCCTCCTTTAAAGCTACTTTGAGTTCTTCCCAATTTCTCCCATGCCCATCTTTAATTGCCCTAACATGCTCCCTAATTTTTGGAGCAACAACTAGCTCAAAGCTTTGAATCATCTCACCTTCTGACACGCAATGCAGCTCCATCTCCTTCACATACTCGTGTAAGTACTTGGTTATGTCTTTGCCATTGAATTGATCCATTCTGTTGACAACCGCTTGTATGGCCTTCGTTTCTGAAATCTCCCTTCTTTCAGTGGCATGTTGTTGTTGCATGAACATTGAAAATTCTTGAAACATTTGCATTGTTGTTGGGTCAAAATGCATACTCTGTTGCTTAACATGATCACCCATGGTTACCCACAGACTCTCACCCTGGTAGTTTCGCGTCGGGTTCACCAAAAATATGTCGAGAAATTTGAGGTCTTGCTAGGAAAGCACCGGGCTTTTGGCTGTGAGAGTTTGTGAGAGAACTCCAAAACTATATGAAGGAGTTAAACCATAGATGCCATGAAGACTAGGGTTTGGAAAGAAGTGCAATCAAAGAAGCCCCACTCTTTCTCTCTTGCACTCACATACACAAAGAAAGAACACAAAAGAGAGTGTCAAAACAGCACAAAGATGAAAACATCAAGGCTATAGTCATAATGTATCATGGGTAATATGAAAGGGTTAATAGATGAGTTAATGGCATTCAATCTTGGCTGACCAAATAGACTACGAATTGTTCTTTGGAATTGTAATTTTATGCTTACCATAATATATATATTTTGTCTAGTGATTGGGATTAATTGTGTGTACAAACCCTATTGGTTCATAGCAAAATAACTACGCTTACGTCAAAAGAAAAGTTATAGTCTATGAGAGGTAGTATGATGGGATCTGGTGATAGAAGTATTTCATTGAGCCTTTCTGGACCAAAGAGAAATACTACACGTTGTTGAAAGTGTATTTTACGGTTAATCCATACGTTAATTCTAATAGATCGTACAGAGTGAAAGCGATAGAAATTATCATCATGTGGGTTATTCATCTAGGAGAGTATGTGAGAAATGTAGATATGAGAGAAGTGAAGAGATGAGAAGTTTCCCTCCCAAGCCCTATTCTTGCCCGTAGGCAATAAGGATACTGCGGAGACAATTTGGCTAAGTACAATTTGGCATTACTACTCACTCCCTCATGAATTCCTCTCATCAATGCCTTGAATGCTTGATCAGTAGTTTTCAAGGAAGAAGAGGTATCTTTTTATAGGTGAAGGGAACCCCTAAGGGTTTACACAAGAAGGGAGGAGCCAGTGTGAACAGAAATTGGAAAAGTTGAAAAGGAGTTGTCGTGCATGATGTGGGCAGACTGGGGTCTAGTATTTTGATCATATCTCCTCAACCGTGGCTCCAAATAAAAAAGTAAAAATATGGGCAAAAACTTCAGCTCATTACCTACTTCATACTTTTTATATGCATTTTCCAATTTGGATTGGAACCTTGTGTAAAAAAATTATCAAAATAGGGTACAATTTTGGCAGCAAAAGTCTTCTTTTGGTCCCCTTAGCCTAGACTTTTATTTGATTCCAAAGGACACCTCATGCCATATGAAAGCATGACATTGCTCCTTGACAAATTTTTGTAATCATGCTTGCAATAATGCATTAAACTAAGTGTATCTTTGAAATCATGCCACCTAGTGTCCCACTAGGATTTGATTCCCTCCTAGTAGCTGTTTAAAAAGAAATATAAGAAAAATACATAGAATATATATAGATTGGAAATTACCCTAGATATAGGATCTAGATAGGGTGTGAGATAATAATGAGATGGTAGAAATAAAGAATCAATGCTTTTGGCCCCAAGTTAAAGAGGCGGAGCTATTGACGCTTTTTCCATAGTACTTTTTTATGGTAAAGTAAGAATACGTTACCCTTGAGATAAATAATAGGATGAGATAGAAAGCTTATTGTTATACTTACATATGCATATGTATATTATAGGAAATATAATTAGGTATCTAAAAAGTTACAAGATAGATCTTGTAGCATGTGTTCCCACTATGTACATGTCACAGCACGACAGCGCTCCAAACCCCCCCCCCCCCCCCCGCCCAAACCCTTCCCTCACTCCCTTTCAAAACCCAAAGAGTTCGATGATATCATTAATCTCTCTCTTCTTGAATTTACCAAGCTACACAAAAATCTAACCAAAGCTTCTTCCTACACCACACACCTAACATAACTACACAAGAATAATGCCAATCCCAATAGCCTCAACATGAAACCCCCTCGTTTGCAACTAGAAGATACCCAAGCTCAAGCCCTTATTAACGCCAAGTTCACCGCCCTCACTATCCAATATCAACTAGATTGCACCCTTTCCCTAATCCAAGAACAAAAACTCCTTGTTCAAAATCTCCAAATGATAGTGGATAACTACCACCTTGAAGTAGAAAGCCGCCTCACCGACCTCGTCGAGAAGCTTGCCTCTATTACTTTACCCCTTTTAGCCTCGGGAGATTGGCTCCAATACCTAACCAAATGGAAAGACACCTCCCTCCAACTCTTCCTCTCTAAAATGCAATCCTTTATAGTTAGATCCCATTTGGCCTCCACCAAAGAAGAAGAAGCTTTTAAAACTAGAAAAAGCACCATCTCCACCATGAAAGAAACTATCACCCACCTCCCTAAGGAGAAAACCATCAAGGAGCTCATTAAACTAGAAGTTCGTAAACATTTCCAATCTCTCCCTCTCATTAAACCCTCTATCACCACACCCACCACCACTCACACCCATCTCACCAAGTCACCAAAAAACCATGCCCCGGCCAAAGCTCCTTTTTACCCCCCTAGAACCTCTCTTTCCTCATCCTCCACCTTACATACCCTCCCACATCCCCCACCAAAACCTTTAAAAAAGACAGCCAATGCCTACAAAATCCCAACCCTCCTCAAAAAACAAGAACCACCTCAGTCTCCTCCCCATTCCCCACCCTCCAAAAAACCTTTCTTTTACTTCCCTCCTAATAAGCCTACGACAAACCCAAAATACCCCCTCAATCGCATTCACAACCTCTTCACACCAATTATCCCTTCTTCCTCCAATCCTAAACAAAACCAAAGCCTGTCCCCTATAACAAACTAACCAAACCTCTCAACCACAACAATCATTCTCATGATGTTGATGACAACACCAATCGCCACCGCAACTACACCAATAGCGATGACGACAACTACAACGACAATACCAATCGCCACCACAACAACACCAATCATGATGATGACAACTACAACAACAACCACATGCATACCTACAAAGATTCGGGAAAAGGAAAAGGGAGGAGAGATTAGGGCCTTCTTGTCCTACCTCTTGGTTACACTTGCTTTTCAAAAAGCCCCCCCTCCTCCATTATCTTTGGATTAACACTCAACACTCTCTCCCTTCCATCTCTATCTCACCACCTTCTATCCTACCTTTTTCAACGGAGCTCCCCCCCATCCCTCTTAGGAAACTTCCCACAGATAGAGGAAGGAAGAGACATAAATTTTGGCTTCCACTCATTAATCGGCACGCCTACAAACTTATAGTTTTTGGTAAGCTCTCTTCACGCATCTTAGTCAATAACCCTTGTTCTAATTTTTTTCATAATCTCACCTCCCGTCCCCTCTCTATCGATGAAAATAAATGCTTAGATCTAGGACTTAAATACATCCCCCCTCCCCCTAACCCCCCTGTGGAACTCATTATCAAAGCCCATGATTCCTTGGCAAGGAGACTACAACTCAACATGTTTTTCCAATTTTCTACATCCAACAATCCCCCCCCCCCCCCCCTTTACAAAACCTCTAACCCCTCTTGGATACCCCCCTCTTTAGATCCTACACTAGGGGGGATCACATCCCTTAACCTCATAAATCTAAAAGATACACTTGCACACTACAAAACTTTCCACTCAAAATTTCCCAAATTTGTCAAGCGTGCCCTTGAAACCCTTTCAACAGACTACACAATAGTCATTAAACCGGCGGATAAAAATCTAGGCTTACCATCCTATCACGGGAATGATATGAACAAGAAGCCCTAAGGAAACTCAATGATTTCTCCACATACCAACCCCTCACCCCACCACCACATAATTACCTCGCCTCCTTACTCCACTCCATCACCCTCAAATACACTCTCCTCACCCTAGATGAAGCCACCTTTATCCTCACGCCACTCCATAAACCGTTCAAACACTGTCCTATACAATTTCTCCCTAAGTTACACAAACCCGTACTTGTAGCCCGTCCTATTTTCTCTTACCGGGGGTATTTGTTTGAAAATGCTTCCAAATGGCTACACTTCCAACTTTATCATGTCCTCCTTTCACAAAAACAACACCTTAAAGACTCACTATCCCTCATCATTGATCTCCACTCCAAGACCTTCCCCCCCATAGTCTCCTTTTTACCTTCGATGTAACCTCCCTCTACCCCAACATCCCTATGACCGAGGGACTCATAGCCCTTAGAAGCACCATTACTAATTTCTTCGACACCCCAAAAATAGAATTCATCATCTCACTTGCCACCCTTATTCTATCACACCATTATCTTTGCTTCAAAGATAAAGTGTGGAAGAAAATTAAAGGCACCATAATGGGATCCAATTTCACAGTGGTTTATGCTTGCATTTTTCTCTGCCACCTGGAAAACCACTCTCTCCTTATCTCTAGCCCGAACCTAGCATATTACAAGAGATACATGGATGATGCCTTCGGAGTCTGGACAGGCACTCGTAAAGCACTTACCAAAGCTCTCGCTTCTTACGCCTTCCCTTTACAAGAACATATAGTGATCTCTCCCATCATATCCACTTTTGAAGCCACCATCCTAGATGTCCACTTCCACAAGGGGCATACTTTCAACTTGTATGGTATCTTGGATTCAAATTGTTACCAAAAACCTCTCAACTCTTACCAATATATACCTTGGATCTCTTGGCACCCTCTCCACCAAAAATTAACCTTTATCAAGAGAAAACTACGACGCTATATTATTAGGGAAAGCAATCCCAAGGGTTTCTATCATTTGAGAGACCTCTCCTTCCTAAGGCTCCTTCATAGAGGCTACCAAGGTCTTTGTATTGATCACTTACAAGGAACGAACCACTCTCCTAACCAAAACCCCATCTCCAAAAAATCCTCCCCCTAACATCCTCAAACTCCCTTTTTCACCAAAAACTTGTAGACTAAACCCTACCCTAATAATTGGTGAGCCTATCTATACACCTTGCAACCTCTCCCCCACCCTTGCTCATCTTGCCCATCATATGTTGGACCAATGGCCAAAACTTAGGTACTCTTCCAACTAAATCAAAAAACAAGATTTAAACCTAATTCTACAAATGGATACTCTTTATACCCTACCCTAACTCTTACCGCTCGTTTTGCAGGATGATTCTCAAAAGCCCAAAGCTCATCGGCAACATAGACTCCTATCCAAAAAAAACCCCTTCCTATTTTGATCTTACATTCCAAATTTTGTCCCCTTGGAATTGTACGCCTGGAACACCATTTTTGTGAATCAAACTACTCCCGCTTGCTCCTTTATACTCTCAAATCACCCCCCCCCCCCGAAGTGCACCTTACATCCAATTTTGTGCACTATACACCAGGTTCTGGATCACAAACTCCTTTGGACTCTAATTCAACAATTTTCTTTGCGTTATTCTTAAACCCCTCCCTACCCTCTATCCCCTCCTTTGTTGCTATTTTAGTTCCCCCAAAAAAACTTTAACCCCTCCAATACACTTTTTGCTAACTTGACAGCCCTCAATATCACTCCACCAATGCAATTTTAGAGATACAACCCCCTTATTTTGGACTTGAAGTCTTGCCCCCCCCCGCCCTCTCCTAAATAAAGAGCATCCTCTCCCCCCCGCCCCCCCCCCCCCCCCCCCCCCCCTTTTTCCTATTCATAATCCTCCTTCTACCACTGATGAGCTCCTCAAAGGAGCGAAACGCGTTTGGTACCCCATAGCCCACCCCCACCTCCCTTCTTCCCTTTCTTTTGCTCCAGAGCATAGTGCTTCGCATGCTTAAGTATAATTGAAAATTGCAAATTAAGTTAAAGTGAGTGCCATTTTTGTGTGTGTAATAAAAAGTTGCACGACCACTAGTGTACCCCGACGGACAGTATCAAAAATGTTCTGTCGTAAAACTTTGTCGATGAGGATAAATTTGTCTACATTTTGTGGTAGCATTGGTCCACCTAGGAAGCATGAGATCATCTTGAGAGAAAACGTTGCAATACTTCCCTCTTGGACACTCCATTGTGAAAGACTAGTATGGGTGCCTCACAGATTCTGACAAGTTATTGTCCTAGTGTTGCATCCCTTCCACGATACTCTCTTGTTTCACGATGAAGGAAGTCATCCTTTTCAGTAATCCATGACTGTACACAAAAGGATGAATTAAAGAAAGATAGTGACAATGAAATTTGGGGGGGAGGGGGGGTGTCCTACCACGAAGCTCTCATCTTGCATATATAATTCATCCTTCCATAGATCCACTAACCTCGTGGACCCTTGTGCGGGATGCGTAAATCAATCCCCTACTTCTTGATTACTATTAATGTCCTGAGGTTGTTTTTGATAGCTTGGAAGAAGGTAGCCTCATCTGGGACTGTCTCTCTATACTTTTTTGCCTTGTCAAAGCAGAGTTTGAGGCACTCCAGTGGGTTATTGGAGGTTTCTATCGCCTCGTTGTTACTTCTGACATCAAATACAAATTCACTCCTCCCCTCTTGAAGTTTGTAGATCATGGCAAGTACAAAGTTCTCCCTTAAAGAAAATATACTTTGACTGTCATGGAGGAAAATGTATTATCTCTCACCAAATTTGAACTTTGGCAGTCTAGGTAGCATCAATCTGGCTTGCTTCTCATTGAAGCCAGATACATCTAAAGCTAGTTTGATTTCCAATGTTTTATTAAGAGTATTTTGCTTCGTTCCACCTCTTTAGCCTCTCCCTCAAGATTAATATCCTCCTTAATCTTGGGCACCTTATTGGACTCCATGTCCTCATCATCTTGTTCATTGGGTGGTGGATCCTCTTCCTCCATTACCTCTGAAGGATCCTTCAAAAGACTAACAAATAGAGAATTTAAGAATATAAGGAACCCAAAGGATTCTTTGTTAGCTTACAATCTTGTTCGTGCATAGGACACCATGAGGGTCTATAAATGATAGGCAGTTGATGGTACTTCTTGTATGACCATCTTGTGGAATCACAATCTTTTAAGTGCACCACCACCATGTCAGCAGAAAACACCCTGCCCCTTTGGACCTCAAGCTCAAATTTGTCTCTTTTAGAATTGAGGAAATCATTGTGGTGAGCTACAAGGTCATCAAGAATAAATGGGGCATTGAAGATAGAAGAGACCTTGTCGAAAATTTTAGCAGCTCCTGCAGATACTAAAAAATCAAATAGTTTTTCATCCCCCCTTCCTCCTTACATTTTGTAGCTGGCTCACGAGTAGAAGAAAGATCAATGTCTCTCTTTTTGGTGCTAGGCACTTGAAGCTTGAGGATTATAGGCACTTCTTCATGTTCTGATGCTTCTGAGTCATTGGGGGGCTCCTCTGTCCCCATAACATCCTCTCCCGGATATATATATTTGGCCTCCACAAAGTCCACATCTCTCTTTAAGGATCCTCTTAGCAACTGAGGTGGTCTCCCTTCTGCTTCCTATTCACCAAAGAAAATTTCTAGATTGACCCTCTGCCTCTTCATTCTGTGAGATCTTAATCCTAACAAAAACATAATACATGCAATAATAGGTAAGTATTGGGACTAAGAAGCTTTAGCAACATACCATATACACACCACCATTTGAATTTTTTATTAAATATTATAACGCATTTCTAAAAAATTGCAAGTTATTGGTCTCTTGTTTGGTTGGATCTCTCTCTCCCTGTGTGTGTGTGTGTGTGACAGATTGGTCTCATAGGTCATGTTGGCATTGTAAAGAGGTTAATGGAGCATCTCATTTTATTTGAGTGCCTACCCCTCTCTCTCTTTCTCTCCATGTTTTTCTACCCATTTTATGCTCTAAGGTACACGAAGGACAATTGATGTACCGACAATATAGGTACGTGCGCCATAAGACAAGAACAAAGTAGTGTGTGTGTGTGTGTGTCTTTTTGCCTGTCTCTCCCTTTGTCCCTCTCTCTGTGTGTATGACCTCTAAGTGTATCTCTCTTTCTCTCTCTGGATCTCTCTCTTTGTCATAAAAACTAATATCTAATTCTCCCAAATGATTTCCTCATGTTAAACTGATCATTTAATATGGGAAGGTACCAGGGAAGTAAAAGCTAGAATATTGGTAAGGCTGCCAGACCGATCTCAGTAGGGATCCAAAGGAGGGAAAATAGGGTTCCAAAGGGGGACAATCTACAAAAGACCAATGGGCTTCAATGGGGCTTAAAGACCTACGGTTCAGCTCCATTAAGACTTCCATAGGCTAAAGTTCCAAAAACTAATTAAAAGTCCAATCACCAAAGGTGGGGAAAAATTGGATGGTTATGGGAAGACTAAAAAGACTTCCCACATCCCTAGGAAGGAGGGGGTGAGCCCTAATGGTCCTCAAGCCTGCTACAAATGGTTGGAGTTATTAATTGCAAAGAGTAAGTAGAATAGGGATTTTCATCCTTGAAGCACACCTGCTTTATGCAGTTAACGGGGATACCATCGAGAGCTATGGTCTTAATAATGGAGTCCTACGGGGCTTTCCTATGGCTTAACCACCATTATTTAGCTATTAGAAGCTTCATTGGAATCGGTGCTATCTTGGATCTGTTAAACCCTCTCTTCTATTCCTTGCAATTAATAATGTTTGAGCCATGGGTATAGATGCTTGAGTGCTTATCTTTGAAGGTGCCAAAGTACAAGTAAAAATTTACACCTAAAATTTTCTAGTATTGATGACAAGGGAAAAGTGATTGAAATGAATGTTGATATTCTTGATTTTGCTAATAAAAAAGCAACTAATGATGCCCCTATGCTTGTAAGCTATCTTGTTTCTAGGTTTCAACAAGCCCTAGGCAATCCATCCCTCCAAGGTGAAGTGCTACAACAATTGCGCACCCATGGTATTCTCCAAACTCCCCACCAAGAAGAGAGAGTACCTAGGAAATCTCTTGGTGAGACTTCCAAAAGAAGACTCTATCCGATAAGGGAAGAAGAGGAGGATCCGTACGAAGGGCTCAAAAACCTACTACTAGATGATGCATCTCCCTCTCAAAGGAGAACCCAAGTTTCAACGGTAGAGCACCCACCGAAAGAACAAGAAAGAAGCGAGTCTCCTACCACCTTGGCGGAGACAACGAGCAAAACGTTCTCCAACACCCCCTAAACGGAGAATATCATCACATAGTCCTCTTCACTATAGTTCAAAGAGAGACAAGAGAAAACAAGAGAAGAAAAAGGTGAGAAAGAGGTCACCTTCTCCATCTTCCTCATCCTCTTCCTCTTCTGAAGAAAGTGATGGTGTAGAAAAGGAGGAACAAGGGGAAAAAAATGTGAGAAAGAGGTCATCGTCTTCTCCATCCTCCATCCTCCTCATCCTCTTCCTCTTTTGAAGAAAGTGATGGTGCAGCTCTCGAGCCGCCCAAGAGAAGAGGCCATAGGAAATCCTATGCCGCCTGGAAAAGGTCATCCAAGCTCAAAAGTTCAAAGAGGGAGGGGAGAACATCTCTATCCTTACATACAATGTCACTTTTTGTGCTACAAACAAAGTCTTGGCCTTTATCCAATTCAATGTGGCGTTTAGAGATGAGGGCTTCACGGAGTCCTCTAAGCTACGTCATGTAGCTATGAATTTTCAAAAGTCTGTCAGGCAATGGTGGTCTAGCCTATGAGCAAATGGTGAAGCTCCACGAACATGGAAAGCTTTAAGAGCTTCCATCATGAAGCAGTTTTTGGCTAGAAATTCCAAAGACAAAGTACTCACCAAATGGTGAATCTTGAAGCTCTCCCCCTATGAATCTATCTATAAATATGTATACAAGTTTTGGGATTTACATCTCAAAGACACTGTCTACAAAAAGATGGATTTTGGAGAGCAAAAACAATAATTTTGGAGGTCATTTGGAGGGCCTTCTAAGAAAATGTATTTTTTGCACTCTCTCTCTAGAAAAAATGGCAAATAAAAGAGCTGGGTCTTTCATAGTAAAACTTCAAAAAGTGTACTTTAAGTAGATTCCTTACTCCTCTGAACATTCGTTCGTAGTGATTGAGGGATAATCCTCTTTTCAGTTGCATTGAATGAACAACGTCAATACGGAGGGAATGAGGCTAACATGGAGGGACGAATCCGCAGCCGCTATTCACTTTCCATTAAACCTGCACATTTGGCTAATGGCGCACTCCTCAAATGGCACAAATGTTACCCAGAAACGAGCCAAATATCACCTTCACATTGATTTGGACAATGAGTACCAACCATTGATTAAGCGCAGTAAAACAAACACACATATACCTCCCACCTCCATAGACACGCTCAGAGCTCAAGGAGCTAAACACATAGATATCTGGACGAGAGGCTCTCTCTACCCTAAGAATCCAATAACTAATGCGTCTCCACCATTTGTCAATCCTACAAGCTTATTGACCTTTGCTGGTGATGGAGAAAATGGCCTTCTGGGTTATTGTAAATCACTTACAAGAGAAGCTGAAACTTACAAGAGCATTCTCCAAGCTCAACAATGTGAGATTGTTCGCCTTTCACATTTACATTCTACAGATCAGGTTACCATTTTGCAACATAAAACAGAGGTACAAGAACTGAAAGGAAAGGTGCGAAGTTGTCAAATGAAGGACACCATCTTGGGTGGTCGTATCCGAAAGAAGAAATTGTGCAATCTTGAAACATTGCAGGTTGCATCAGGAGGTCTCAAGAAAAGAATCCGAGCATTAAGGTGATGCTTCTTGGTTGGCTACATTGTCTTAGTTAAGTAATCTCTTTGTTTTTTCTTGTTATGCATTGTTTTCATGTGCCTAAATAGTGTTAGTGAAGCAAATTTTCTGTTATTTACTTATGCATTGTCTTCATGTAGAGATTCAATCTATCCTGACAAGGAAAACATTGACCCCAAAGCCAATATAGGAAAGAGATTGAAGCCACTTATAAGTAGAAGCCTGGCAGCAGATATAGTACATGACAAGAAGTTTAAGGTTCTACAAAGAAATGTAGTGGACCGCTTTATTTCAGAGAACTCAGTGCCTACAAAAGAGATACAAGGCACACTTGATTCACTTGGTGTAAGCAAAAGAGGATATTCGGCTATCCAAAAGTTTGTCTCATCCATCTTTGTTAGGAAGGGTATAAAATCCAAACTTCTACCATCAGCCTCAAGTGTTTGGAAAGAGAGGCTTCAGCTTAACGAGGCACAGGGAGACTATCTTGGACAGCCCTTTCATATTAAATCAACTTACAGTGGCCATGGAGCGAACATGGCATATGATGAGTTCAACAATATTTTTATGGACCTGCGGATACTACAGAAGAGAATGGTGGAGTTTTACAACATCACATTTGAAGAGTCACGTGGACTACTACATTTTGTGTTAAAACTGGATGAGTGTGAGCTTGTTAAAGAGAAAAAGCTAGAGCGTGTTACTATTACTTTAATGAATAGAGCCCTCTCAAAGTGTCCCAGTGATGATCCTTTATATTTTAGTGTTCAATCAGAATCTAACATATGGTGGCTTCGTGCGTTTGAGGTAAGCGATATTCTCAAGTAAGCTCAAATGTTCAGATCCACTTAAGTCTCATTTATTTTGTGTTGCAGGTAAAGAAAGAAGATCATGAGATTCTATATTGGGTGTTCCATCGAACTAATATTCCGGAGCTGATTGATCGACAGACTAACCAGGGAGAGGTACTACGTCTAGATGGAAGGGGAGACTTTCAAGTTCAGTGGCATCTTGCAGGTGACCTTAAAACATTAAAGTGCATGTATAATTGTGGAATGGGTGCAATGGCAAAGTCACCGTGTTTGTTCTGCATGGAGCCTGCAAAGGTCATGGACTCAAAGTGGTGGAGAAAAGCTCCAACACGTCACATTGAGGATCCTGCTTTTCGACCAGTTTTGAAAATACCACTTGTGAATGTCCACATTTGTACAATGCATGCCCTTTGTAGAATTGTAGAGAAATTGGTCTACTTATACATCGGGTTTGCTTGGAAGATTAAGAACTCCGCAGAACGACAAGTAGCCTTGCAGTGCTTAGAAATGGTACTGTTGGATATGGGGCTTCATGGTGGCAATGTGAAAATCCAGCGAGATGAAAAGAGATCAACTGCTGAGAAGGATGTCCCATGCAAACCATCCATCAGTGGGGTGAAGGCACGGAGGTTTTTATCTAAGCCCCAAGGTACAAGAGATCCAAAGCTAACAAAACATGGAAAAATATATAACACATCTTATGTTAGCAAGGTAGAGTATCAGAGCTGGAAAAAGCTACATATTGCAGTCAAAGACCACGAACCAACTACTCGTAACGCGAAGGCTGAGGTTTGGCGATCAATAGACATCCTATTTTTGATGTGCGACAAAGATGACTGGTCACAAGGTGATATGAACAAGTTCAAGGAAAATCTCAACCTTCTGAAAAAATCATTCAAGACAGCATGGACAGACACCCAGATTACTCACTACATGGTATTATAATGTATTCTTTCTCTCTTATGTGCAAATATGTGACTGTAAAACATTCTAACTAATCTGTTTTCATATCCAGCACATCATCTTCAATCATTTGCCATATTTTATACAGAAGTATGGGAACCCGGCAATATGGAATACCCAAGGGATGGAAAAGTCTCATTACATGGCGAGAAATGCTTATTTCAGGCACACACGACATGGTGGCTCTCGAATCAAGGCTAACAGTTTGAGAGAACTATTTGAATGGTTCTATCATAGAATCATTCATCGAATGCAGGCAAAAGAAGTCTTGGAAAATTCAGCAACAGCACAAGCCATCAGACATTTACAACAACAAAAAGCTAAAAGATCAATGGCATACAACAACTCCGGAGCTCGTGAAAGTCAACGAAGGTGGAGAGAGACAATGGTGTATGTGAATCACAAGTGGAGAAAGATACTCTGAGTGGATGACATTGTACAAAATTTATGTAATACATGATCTTATACAATTGGTACTTGAAGTGTATCAAGATTTTGCAGGTTCAATTTTGTTTTTTGGCACGTCACCCTTGTAACGAATCATGAGATGTTTGCCATACTCTAAAAGTTCATCTGGGTTTTGTCTACCAAGAGCTAGTGCCATTGCTGTGTAGGTGTAGTAATACGCTGCCCGACCACCTGTATAGCCTGGGCAGTAACCAAAACAATATCTAGCAAACACTTTGTCCACAAGAATGACTTTATCTGCACTTTTGGGCAGCACCGGTCCACCCAAGAAGCGTGATAGTGTCTTGAATGTGTAAGTTGCTATTGAACCCTCTTGTGACATGGAATTGTGAAAAACTACTATCGGCGACTCGCAAAGCTTTGAAAGGTACTGTGCTAGGGCCGCATCCCTTCCTCGATACTCTCTTGTCCAGTGCCGAAGGAAGTCATCCTTGTCAGCAATCCAAGACTGCACATACAATGTCAGAAATGACACAGAGAGAGAGAGAGAGAGAGAGAGAGAGAGAGAGAGAGAGAGAGAGAGAGAGAGTTACCATGAAGCTCTCATCCTGCAGAAAGAGGTTTTCTTGCCACAGGTCTACAGATGTAGTTGACCCCTGACCTGAATGGTTAAACCAATCCTCCACTTCTTTGTTACTTTTCGATGGTCTTAGGCTTTGTCTTATTGCTTGGAAGGTGGCTTCATCAGGTAGTGTCTCCTTGTATTTTTCAGCTTTCTCAAAGCATCTTCGAAGGCATTCCATTGGATTGCTGGATGTTTCCATTGCCTCATCATCACTTCTATCCTCTGAAACAAATCCACTCCTCTCCTCTTGGAC